>NW_026917404.1:0-25000 GCF_035046485.1 Aedes albopictus
TAATAAGGAGAGCAGGGATAAACACGAGTGGAACGACTCACTCAAAGTGCAAATTTTCGGTAATACCAATTTACTCATCTGTACATATGTACGTTGAGTTCTTTGGCCGACGATGGAAAGCGGCAGCCACAAACCAAGTATTGTGGCGTACTATTGTTGATTATGTCTTATCTTAAATGTGATGTTGTGCAAATAAATGTATGTAATCGTCTCAAAAACCTGTCTCTCATTGCTTCTTATCTCATTGTATGCAGGCCCATACAGACGATCGTGGAGTACTTTCAGGGATTGTTTCAGAAGATTTTAAAAGTATTTCTCACAGCTGTAAAGGCGTGAGTATTCAGCATGACCATGCCAAGGGTGACGGTTCGCTTCCTTGTGAGTACAGGAACTTTTCGTAAAGGAAATATCCTTGACTTCCTTGGGCATAGAGAATCTTCGTGCCTGCCACACGACATATGTACAGTACATATGCAAAATGGTCATTGGCAGAGGAAGCTGTCAGTGAATAAAGGTGAAAGTGCTCATAGAACACTAAGCTGAGAAGCAGGCATTGTCCTAGTGAGGATGTCACGCCACGAAGAAAAATAATAATTCGGTACAGTTTAAATATTCTACTGAAATTGTGTCAATTCACATACTATCGCAGACAGTATGTCAATTCACATACAATCACCCGACAGGAAAAAAAAACTAACCCAAATTGAATGGAAAGCGTGAATTAACACCATTCGTTCCCGTTATTCTCGCACCAAAAACACAGACACAGGCGCACAGGCAATCAATACGTAGAACAACCCTTCTTTGATTTCGCTGCGCAATCCAATAATCCAGTTCAGGCATCAAAACCTTGTCTAACCTGTTGTTGGCTTCTTCGTTTGTAAATTATGCTCAAACTCAAAGCTCAACCAAACCGAACCGAACACGTGGTGTGGTCGAAGAATTCCTCTGCTCTTCCGCCATACGCACCGACCGACCCACGACCACGTTCTTGTGCTATGTATGTATGTGAGTCTGCGTTTTGGGATTCATTATTTTCATGGTCATTTGGTAGGGGTAGAAAGAAGTGCGCTCTTTAGCCGCAACATAACAGCACTTCGGCTAATCCGTTCCACACATACACGAGAACCGAAAACGCCAACGACGAAACGTTTCAGGTAGGTTTAACAATATAATCACGATAATTATCTAATTTGTGAACGCGCGGCGGTGGCCCGGTAGGTACTGTTCCGCTGCGCCAAACTTTATTGAAAGGATGATCAGTGCTGCCGCTGCCGCTGCAGCGGTGCTGCCATAGCACCCGCAGCTAACCTACAATTTTATAGTTTTCGAATTGGATCTTGCGATTTTCGACAGTGAAAATTACTTTAAACGAACTTTGGTCTGGCTGGCAGTCTTAATGAATTGGCCTACAAATTTATTTTCTTGGCAACGTTTCGATCCCGATTTGGATCTTCATCGGGGATAAAGAAAGGTACGAATAATTCTTTATCCCTGATGAAGATCCAAATCGGGATCGAGGCGTTGGAGCCAAGAAAATAAATTTGGGCCAATTTATTAAGACTGCAAGCCATAACAAAGTTCGTTTAGAGTTGGAGTTTCGTTCGGATGTAGGTTCCTATAGGGCAGCGTTTCTCAAACTATGGATCGCGACCCACTGGTGGGTCGCGGGTTTATTTTTGGTGGGTCGCGAAGGCTTGGGCGATATTGTAATGAATGTCTTAATTAACTTATGTTAAATGATATTGCTAGCCATTTTATAATTTACAAATACTCCCTTGGAGAATCAGCACAGTTATTTTTAGCAATTCGGTTTCTCGTCAATTATATTCAAATTGTTGTATTATAAGTCTAAGTCTGGAGTATATTGAATATTTGCGTTCTGAAATCGATTCTGAAACTAGAGTTTTCAATCCAAAGATTTAGGATTAGGGTAAAATTTTAAATTTCCCTTTTGTGCTGTAAAAAACTGAGTTCAAGTTGATGCTTGCAGCTTGCATTTTCAGTTAGATTTAAACGCCAAGTTGAGCAGTTTAAATATATGAAAAATAGAAATAACAATAACTAGCAAAAACTTACCAAACTTCGACAAGAAACCTTACCTTTACCAAACTTCAGTAAAGCTAAATGTCGTAACCCAATGTGGTATTGCTGTGTGCGTTCAAGATGCAAACGGTGCCCAAATGCGCTTCAAACGCGGTAACACATGTTACCAAAGGCAACGTAGCAACCACAGACAAACAGACGTAACTCTTAAAGGACACTCATCAAAAACTTTTGCCCGGTGTCTTTTTTATGAGCACAATGCCACCTGTTGGTATAACCGCGCGAGACACTGTCGGCCATGATGGATTTCGAATTGACGTTCGCTAACACGCATACTATTACACAAATCGCCTGTAGTTTTCGTTTGCATCATTCAGTAACGTGTACACTGGCAAACGTCAAAGCGATCAAACACTAACGCCTCTGGTGGAAGGATCGCGGAAATCAAATGAAATTTGAATTGATCATTAAATGCATGTGCCAATCCGCTTTGAAGAGTGTTACGTCTGTTTGTCTGTGTAGCAACCATAGCCAATATCACCGCCAACCTAGGATTCGAAAGCTCCCACTGACATCGGGTTACTTGTTAGAAAATCTTACCGCATTTGGTGCTCCCGCATTTGATATTTGCATTTTGATTGCACACAGCAATATTGTTGAATGGAAGTTCAGGAGCTTTTCAGTGAGATAAAGTAAGACGTTTTTTTTTACATAGCTAAATTTTTAATCATTGCGTTTTTGTCCGTCTTCTACAAGTTCCGTCACAAAACTAATACTTTTTCCTCCTGAAAATCATCGCCTACTAAAGTTTTCAAATGAACCAATCTAAACATCAATATTATTGCAGCCTATCTCATTCTCTACACTAAACTTCGTTAAACTTTTGTTGAATTTCGATAAACTTTAATTTTACGGAAATCAGAACAACTAAAAAGTGATTACAATGAAAACAGAAATAAAATAAGTGTGTATGAAAGATATGACTAGAAAAATCAAAAGGATTCAGCTGACTATCCACCAGTACTATAATTCTAAAAATCCAACTTGATGTTCATTCACTCGCTGTAATCCAATCTTTCATTTCAAAGTAGATTTTGATGATCTGCAGAAGCTTAAAATTGCCACTATATTTTCAAAGTATTTGTATAACTTGTATGCTTTTCGATTATTTCTAGAATATGTGATACTTAAAACCTGAAACATATCCCAAATTTTTTAGACTAAAAGTGCTGCACTCGGAAACCTTACCTTACTTAGAAAATTTCCAAAAAACGATAAGAGCAATGTTAAAGAAAAAAAAACTATTTCTTTTAAGTTAGACTGCTACCTAACGTAAGTGTATTCAAACCTGAGAAAGTGAAAAAAATATTTATTTGAAAGACAGTCCAAATTTGCAAAACATGATGTATTTTTTATAAAAAAAAAAAACGTGCTGGTGGGTTGCTAAATTCCATAAAAATCAAAAGTGGGTCGCAAGCTGGAAAAGTTTGAGAACCCCTGCTATAGGGACTAATATCGACAAAACGGTTAAACAATGCCCTCATGTGTGGGCAATCGAGCAATTGCCTTGCTCGCTGTTTCTGTTGCCACAGGGCGTTAATACTACATGAAGATCAGAAATAGGGTGAACCAGTGCTTCCATGGTATAATAAGAGCTGGTTTTAAAATTTCAGCGCACCTATACCTACTGGTACACCCTCAGAGAAATTACTTCATTATTGCGCCATAAGAGTAATATTTGGATGCCTGGACGAAAGTTAAGAAAAAAAACTCCTATATTCTTGGAGAAAGTCTTTGAGGAATTTCGGAGTTAGAGGAATATTCGGAGGAACTCATTATCTATGTATGATTTTTTGCAGGAACCACTAAACCTAAAAAAATCCTGTTGATATGTTTTTCGGGAAGAAACCCCTTGAGGCACTCGTGAAGAAACACCAATGCGATTTCCTGAAAACATTTATGGAAGAATATCTGAAGAAACCTTTGGAAGAATTTACAACTTTCAACTCCATTTTTCTTAAGAATCTTCGAAAGAATCTCTTGAAAAATAATCTGAAAAACTTTCTAATTTCTCTTGAGAAATTTCGGAAGAAATTCGTTAAGAACTATCTGCAGGAATTCCTGGAGAAATTTCAAAATGCACTCCGCGACGAATTTCTGAAGCATCAGCTGAGAGAATTGTAGAATCCTTAGAAAATTGTATGAAGGAATTGTTGAAGTAGTAAACGGTAAAGGATTTTCTCAAAAAGTTCCTGCAGAAATTATCTTCAGTTTTGCGAATTTGGGAGGAGTTCTGATGGTTTCCTCAAATTTTTATTTAATTCCTTTCTGGAAACTTTGGACAAGAAATTTATTTTATTTATTTTTTCTTATTTTATCTTTATTTTTTTCTTGTTTTATTTTATTTTTTATGTTTTATTTTATTTTATTTTTTGTTTTTTATTTTTTATTTTCTGACGAAATTGACGAAGAAATACCCATGAAGGCCCTGGAATTAAAGGTTTCTAGAGAAATACTTGGAGACATTTCTAGAGGAAACCCCAGAGAAATAACATCTGTAGAAATGTCTAAAGCAATCCATTAAAGATTTTAGGTAAGAATCTCTCCAGAAGTTTATAGAGGAATCTCAAAAATATTATTTTTAATTGAAGTCCTGAAGATAATTTCCTAATTAATGAACATTTGAATTGATTCATGTAAATTTTTCAGGGGTAATTTTGGTAGAAGCTTGGGACTTCTAAAAAACATCGAAAAAGAAAATCTGGAGAAATCTTTAGAGGAATTTCTGTAGCAATCCTTGGAAAAAATTCCAAAGGTTTCCTTTGAACAATTTTTGAAAGAAATTTTGGAGAATTATCTGTAGAAGCTCATGAAGAAATTCCTGAAACAATCCATATCAGATTTTCTTGGAGAGTCTCGAGAGAAATTTCTGAGGGAATACGTGAAAGGCTTTTTTTTCAACAATCTCTATTGGAATTTCTATAGGAATCTATTGAAGACTTCCTTATGAAATACTTGACAAAATTTCTAAAGGAATTACAAAAACTGGGTTTTACAGATACTAGGTGAGTGGGAGATGGACAAATTGAAGTGTGATTTGCGAAAATGTTTCTCATCCTTTCGGTGTGACTCGAACTCAGGAGTTGTGGGTTTACTAGACAGGCGTGCTACCACTACATCACGAGAGGACTCTAAGTCGAGTAACTTTTTCGCAAATTCCATTTCCATTTGTACATCCCTCAGTCAGTATTTGTAAGCAGCTCTTCAGCCGCTATTTTCTATTATTAAATAATTAATTATGTTGTGAAGGAATATCTATTCTTATTTCTTATTAAATCCTCGGATTTTTTTTTCTGGAGGTAACTCTGATTAAATATCTGTAGGATTTTCTACTTAAATCCTCAAACAAACTGGTAATTTGTAGAAGATTCTCTAGAAGAATTTCTGAAAGATTCCCCGGAGTTTTTGAAGCAATAACGATTTCTGGAGAAAGCCTTTGTGGAATTCTTGAAGCACTCCCTGAAGATGTTTTCTAAGGAATCCCTGGATGAATTTCTAATGATTTTTTTGAAAGATTTTTTTTGAAAAATCCGCGATAAAATATCTGAAGGCATATTTGAAGGATTCTAAAAAACACTCCTTGAAGCCCTTAAAACCAGCACCTACCATAATTTTTGACAGAATTTCTAAAGCTATCCCAGTAGAAAGATTTATTGGAAGAATCTGTGATGAGATTTTTTGTGGAGTTTAGGGATGAATTCTTGAAGAAGTTTCCAAATGAATCTCTGGATGATTTTAGTATGAATTTTCGGTGGATGTTCAGATAGAATCTGAGAGATTTTCTGAAGGAATCCCTGAATCAAATTCCGGAAAAATCTATGAAGGAGTTTTTGGGAAAATCACGGAGGGATTACTGAAGCAATCCATGCAAGACTTTCTAAAAACTTTCCTTGTGATGTTTTTGGAGGGATCTTTATTTTAATTTTTGATGGTATTCGTGAATCCCTGAACGTAATTTTAAAGCTATCCCTGAAAAAAAGTTCCCGGATCCTTGGAAAACTTTTCGAAAGAATCAGTGAAAAGATTCTTGAGAAAATTTCTGAAGGAATTCCTGGAGGATTTTCAGAAGGAATATTTAGAATATTTTTTGAAAACCGCTGAGATATTTATGAGGAAAACTCTAAGGATTTGGTTAAGGAGTCTATAGAATTCCTGAATGAATCTCGTGAAAAATTCCTGGTGAATTTCTGAAGTAATAATTAACACGTTTGGGGGCGCAAAAATATTGAAAACAGGCAACTTAGTTATATTCAGAAGGGCGGAATGAGAATTTCCCTGAAACGCAAGGAAAACTTTTGAAAAGCTAAGAATTTTGAAAAATGGCAGAGGTTTTTATACTTTCAAGGGTGCTAATCTTTCAGCTTCGCTGTTTGTTTTTCTGGCGGTTGTCACCTGAGAATTTCAAGTGCTTAAAGGGACACAACATTAAAATAAAAACTTTCTAGGGTTTAAGTTGCTGATGCATTACTCTATTGGTTAAAGGGTAGAAGCATCAGTTTTGGCCAGTTAGGTATTTTGGCCTTAGATATTCAGTCTGTTGCGATCCAAGTCGGAATAAATTTATTTTTTACGAGTAGATCCTGAAGGATTATATTTGACATAGATCCTAATAAAATATGATGATTATAGCTTTGAAAACCATAGATTTTGATTAAAAAATGGCAGAAAATAATATTTTTCTTAAAAAGCTGCTCTCACATATATATTTTGGCCAAGGTGCCTCTATTTTGGCCACTCCCATAAGAAATACACGTAATTGGCCAAAATGGAAATCAAAGTTAAGAATATGGCCAAAACTGATGCAGAGCTTCTATTTTGGCCAGTGTCATTTTTAATGCAAAAATCAACTTACAGCTTGATTCCTATATTTTACTTCAAAATATAGATTGAAATCTTTCATTGGACACATTGGTAGTTTTCATGCGATTATTGGTTATTTTTATAAAATGATTTCCTTTAGACTGGCCAAAATCGGTGCCCGCACCTTTTGAGATGTTGTTTTTACTGAAAATTATGATTATTAACTCCCTAATGTTTCTGTACTATTGCTAGTTTTGAAAAGTAAGGCAAACACGTAGTTTATCAGATTTTTATCTCGAAAGGCTATGCTTTTTTGAAAATTTAGTATTTTTCAAAATGTTTGACTTTTATTTTGGGATTCTCTATCAATTTTGACAACCTATCTTGGATTAAGCTCTTTTACAGCTACTCTTCTGTTTAACAGTTCAGCTAGAGCTGAATAAAGATTATTGCTAAAAAGAAAATATATCGTCCCCTTAATGCCAGAACTAGGTAACTCGAAAATCATAGTTTCGAGAAAAACAACTTTGAAAATTTTACAGTTTTTCATGCAATTGTTCCAAAGGTATGGAGCCTTTAAAATTATTAGTTTTTTGCATTGATTTCTTATTCAGCTTCTACTCTTTCTGCTACAACAAAAAGTTTTGAACTATTTTGGTATAAGCTTTTGATAAAAACAATAAATGGTTGAAAAATTGTCGAGTTACCTGGTTATAGCACTCAAAACGCAACATAAATAATGGAGGAGATGTTATGAGATACCTAGTTTTTACCACTATTAATACCATTCTTTTCAGTTTTCTTGTTGCAGTATGCAAATTTAAAAGGGTTCACATATTTAAATTAACGTGTAATTACTGAGTTTGCTAATATGCCTGCTATATCACCACATGACATCTCAAAATGTTCGTAAAATAATCGTCTACGAACAATCACAGTTTTAGCTAAATCAATACAAGTAATATATTTTAAGTTTTCAGGCCTAAAATGAAATAACAGTAGTAGATTTTCAATCTACAAACAAAAGAATGACTAGTAACATTTTCACGCCCAAGCGTCCCATACCTTTTAACCTGTGTGGTTGGAAATAGATATGATTTTCTTAGTTACCTAGTTATAGCACTCAGTTCGTGTATTCTACACTGAGATACCTAATTTTGAAAATGGTGAATATTTTCGTCGTTAATAATCGTATTTCATTGGTCTTTGGATATATTATAGAGCTCAAAAAGCTCGATATAATGGTATATTCAACTCAAAAACGTCAAATTTCGAGTTACCTAGTTCTAGCATTAAGGGGACGATATATAGGTAATATTTGGGTTATGGTTCATGATTTTAAGGAAATATCCCATCCATCCTGCTATGCAATGAAATACTTTGGAAGTATTCCAACGACTATTCAGAAATTTCGCAATAAAATTCTCTAGGACTAGCTCACAGAATTTAAACATAACCTGTAGCAGAAATCGGTAGATATATTCCGTAAATCTATTGTTCCAGAAACTAGATAGAGATTATTTTAAGTGATTCCGTCATATTTTCCTCCAGGTTTTTCACACAAAAATCATTTTTTCCACGATTTTCTCCAACCGTCCCATCAGATGTATGTAAAGTAATACCTGAAACTTCTCCAGACTTATGTGTTGAATGCACGTCTCTGAAGTGTTCTAGGGCAACAAAGTTGTTTGAATTATTCTGTATTTTTTATTACAAAGATTTTCAGCCCTAGACTGGTTCATTTCTTACTCTTTCGAAGTTTATTCAGAAATGCCAACACAAGATTGTTTTTAAATTGGACATTTTTTAGCTAAATATCTAAAAGGGTGATAACATCCACAACTTCATGATCAATATGAACATAAAATAGATATTTATAAATAATAGGCTTATTAGTTTTGTAAGATCTTGTTTGTTATATTAAAATTCCCAATCATGAATTTTAAAACCCATTCAATTTGTTTCGTCGCCAATGGAAGTCCCGCATATTCCAACCATCACGTAATCAATTTAAAGAGCTTATCACCCCACCAGCGAGCAGCGAGGCAGCTGAATTCCTCCATTCAATGATAATCACACACATTTTTTTTTCTGTCCGCAGACCCTTGCTCTCTCACGAGGTGTGTGTCGCATAAGTTATTGACATTTACGTCTGCGCGCAGCACCCCTCATGGACAAACATACAGAGCGGGGACCACCAGGAAATCTTATCTTCTCGTGTTTGGACCACCTCTATCTATGTAGCTAGAGGTATCTTGTGTGCGAGGAGAACACATATAGTTGCCAACGAGAGCCAGTCCAAATAAAAATAGCTCTCAATGTTATCAGCCTGCTGGCTGGCCTGATGACTTGCTAGCGCAGAAAAGAACTTTAAATTCCTTCGTTCAAGTAGGGTTATAAACTGTCCACGTTATACAATCACCGAGGCGCCACGAAGCCAGCCACTGGGCGATTAGCTGACGGCGCTGAACAGTTTCGCTTCAATCATTTCCGTCCGTCCGTTCGGCGGTCGGATGGGTGTAAAAACAATGTTCAGTCTTAGAATATAACATCAGTATAAAAATAAATAAAACGATTTTTGCGCTTACATAAGGCGGATTCTGTCTGGTGAGCTCACAGCTGATGATGGGTGCCGTCAGTGTTGCCAGGGTGCGTCCCGTTCGTTCGTTCTTCGTCGGGTGGAAATGTGTCACGTAGGAAACGGGAAACACGTGCTTATACTATTTTTCAGCAGGCACTGACTGCTCGGTGTCCCAGATCGTGAGGAATTTATTATCGTGCTGCTATTAATGTTGCTATTCGCTCTTCAATGTCACCACTTCAGTGTTCGAAAGAATGTCTCTCCGTCTGAGGGCCGTCTCCGTCATTACACACACGTTGTTCTCGTTCAACTTTCCAACAAGTGTCTTTTCTACTTTTTGCCTTCTTACTTCACTTGATTCCAGCTGACAGTCCTACTTTACTCCATGCGAGTAGCTCCCGAGTTTACCAAATTGACCCAATCAAGCGACTGGGTGAACTATTTCAGTCGGAACGAACATCGGCACTATCATCTGGTGGTAGCATTGAACCGTCATCGAGTACAAAAGTCAAACTTTCAATTAACTTCAATTAGGGGTGTTCAACAGTGTCCGAGCACAAAACCACACCACACAGCACAGCTACTCGACGAAACTCACGGCGCACTAACGCTGCTTGCTTTCTACAACAGTCCATCCACACTTGGCACTTGGTTGCGAACGAAAACCAGGAAAAAAAGAACCGTTTCCGAATAGACACACCAAAAAGTGACAAAAGCAGCCCAAAATAGAAAGTCAATCAATTGAACGAAAACTCAATCACTATAATCCAATTAACTCCAATTAATCGCGCATACAGCGGAGTCCAAACGCACACTACACACTGGAACGGATCACACTGGGAACTTATGGGAATCTTCCAACCGAACCGACTGATCGTGGCTCATCACCGCACCGTAGTCGTCGTCGTGGTCAGCCGCCGAGCGAGCGATAGGTGTCGACTCGATGACGATCGCTCGACCCAGGCCGCACAGAGAGAGAGTCCAACACACATCCGCTAGGTTTCGCATCTCGAGCAGGAAAAAGCAGCGACGGACGGACGGACGACCTCCGAGCGCTCCGAGTGTTGATGATCTGGATGAATTGTGCGCCGTGCTGGGGCAGATGAAGGAACAAAAAATTCCAGAACGGTAGTCACACTCACACCCGCAGTCAAGCAGCTGCGAAGCGGACGCGCGCGGTGCGGTCGCTGGTTTGCTGGCGTTCCCCCCTCGCGGCGAACCAAACTATACACACTCACAAGCGCAACCACACGGCACGACACGGACGGGGAAGGCCACACGCTCTGCCACTATACACAGTCAGTCAGTGTGCCCGTCGTCGTTTGATAGTCTCGCGCGGAGGAGCCGCGATTTCGAGGCTTAGTTTGCTTGCTACTCCGCCGCCGCGCCGTCACGCTCGTCGAGCAGCGCGTCAGATGTAAGGCGCTCAACTACCTACTACTAGCACTAGAGTAGAGTAGAGTCGTCGTCGTCGTCGTCGTCGGTCGGCGTGAGCGAGCTCTGAGCTCTGTAGTGTGGTTGGAGTATTAAACGACCAATGATCGCAACAACTTGAGCCCGTTCGTAAGACGACGATGACGACGGGCGGTTGCGGTGTCATTAGCGTAAAACACTTCTTCTCTCTTCGCTGCTTCTACGGGCAATGACGTGCGTAGACTTGGGAAAGGGGCGGGTACATGTTTATCTTTTTATTTTGATAACTTTTCTTCGTTTTACAATGGCATTGACGTTCTTTGGTAATTATTTGTTTTTGGGATGATATAATTCATGCGACCGTTCCACGGGTATTCGGGTTTTATTGCTGTTTTCATTTATCTAATTTGATATCTGTTATCTTGATAAAACAACGCCAGCAATGTATGGCCAATTCACGGTTGTGGCCTATGCTGTTTAGAACACGATGACGAGCGCGTCATCCTTCTCGTGCGTGACACTTGACCTTTTACCTTTCCTTGGCATGGTGTCCATGCGCTCCTGTTCCTTCGATTTCTTCTTCCTCTTCTTTTTTCTGTTCAATAGGATTCAGGTTGCGTCCTTAACCTGACCCACCCTAACCCGTAGTGGAGATCCAATTGTGAGGTCACCATGCACGAATTATATACCTCATACATCTATTGATGAAGACCTGCAGCCGTTGAGTGTTTTCCACTGATACACACCAGGTTTCACTGGCGTATACAGCACAGATTTCACGTTCGAATCAAACATTTGGATTTTGGTGTGTCGACTGATCTGGTTGTTTTTCTATACATTTATTAAATTAGCAAAAGCAACCCTCGCCTTCTTGATCCGTGCACCTATGTCGTTCTTGGTACCGCCATCAGCCGCCATTTGCCTACCAAGATATTGTAAGCTTTCAACATTCTCCACTGAATGCCCAACTACCGTTAAGCTGGAAGGGTTGACCGTGTTTACATCCAATGATTTGGTCTTATTGACGTTGATGGTAAGACCTGCCGCTGAGGAGCGATCGGCAAGATCATCGAGCTTGCCCTACATATCAGAGCGCCGTTGAGCTAGAAGAGCAACGTCATCAGCCAGTTCGCAGTCATTTAGGTGCTACGCATGGTAATGGGCTGCCACACGATTTGGTTCACGTTCAATCGCACCTACCAGGATCTCGTCGATTACGATGAGGATCAGTGGCGGTGATAGTATACACCCTTGCCTCACTACAGCAACGACCCGGATGGGATCGGACAAGACACCGTTGTGCAATACTCTGCACGAAAATGGCCTGTAAAATGGCCGATGATTTTCCTAGGGAGACCATTGCGCCTGAGGGCTTTCCACATGTTTCCGTGATTGAGACGATCGAAAGCTTTTTCTTAATCAATGAATACCAGGTAGAGAGACTCTTGGGATTCATTGATTTGCTCCAGAATGATACGGAGCGTGACAATATTGTCCACAGAGTATCGTCCGGCACGGAATCCTGCTTGCTGCCGTCGGAAAGTTGCGTCAATCTTCTCCTGTATCCGGTTGAGGATCACTTTGCAGAGGACTTTGAGAACGATACACAGTAACACTATACCCATTATCGTAATGCAGTCGATCACCCTGTTTGGGTACCTATAGTAAGACGCCTAGCATCCAGTCGGCCGGAATGCCGGAAATGTCGCGGTTTCCCATATGTTGCACAATAATTGCTACAGGGTCAGCTTTGAGCATCACAGCTGATATGCGATCGACCTCTGGGCCCTGTTCGATTTCATGCTACGGATGACTGTTTCTATCTCCTGCGCTGAAGGAGCTTCGGTGTTGACACTGCTAATGCGTCGAACCCTTTGGCGGATCATGCTGAGGTGTTGCTGGCGTGGGCGACACTTGGAAAAGGTTTCCAAAGTGCTCGAACCAGCGTTTCAACTGGTCAGCCGGGTTGGTCAGTAACTGTCCAGCCGTGTCTTTCACGGGCATCGTAGCATCCATCTTGATCCCACTAAGGCGACGTGAAACATCGTAGAAAAGACGGATGTCGCCGGTATTTGCGTCTTTCTCGCCTTCATCGGCTAGGGAGTCTGCAAACGCTCTTTTGTCCCGTCTACTGAGCGCTTCACTTTCTTCTCGAGAGCCGAATAGCGCTGAAGGAGTACGTCTTTGGCTCCTCGTGTTTTCGCTCTCTCTATCGCGGCTTTGGCGTTCCTTTGCTCCCCTATCTTTCTTCAGGTATCATTGTGATCCACTGCATTCTTCGGGTGCGTAGCTCACCCAAATTATCCTCGCTAGTGGCGATGAAGGCGTTCTTGATGGCGTTCCATTGATCTTCTACGCTTCTACATTCTGGAACATTCGCAGCACGGTTCTGTAGCTCCTCGACGAAGGACCTTTTCACCACAGCGTCTTCCAGTCGGCGTGTATTAAACCGGCACCCGATTTTCTCCTCCTGTCGATGGACCCTAACAATGCGCAGTC
Source organism: Aedes albopictus (assembly GCF_035046485.1). Lineage (NCBI taxonomy): Eukaryota > Metazoa > Arthropoda > Insecta > Diptera > Culicidae > Aedes > Aedes albopictus. The sequence goes on from NW_026917404.1 coordinate 13,400, forward strand.
GGATCTCGCCGATGGTCGGACCTCGGACACAATGTCAGCGCTACGTTTATTCCGCACATCAAGAAGGTTCCGTCTTCATTTTCAGCTGATGCAGATGTGGTCCATTTGATTTTCCGTGACGCCATCACGGGAAACTCATGTACATAACTTAGTGCACTGGTCGATGAAGAAAGAGCGATCCCCCAATCACCTTGTCATTGTTGCCACAAAACTCTGCAAACAGATCACCGTTTTCGCTCATTTCTCCGAGACCATGGCATACCATGACGTGCTCATAGTCCGAATTGTCTGAATCAACCTTCGCGTTGAAGTCGCTCATGAGCATCTTGATATCACCTTTCGGAATCTTGTCCACGACAGCATTCAGTTGACAGTAACAGCTCTCTTTGCCTTGCAATTTGGCAGCATCGGTTAGCGCGTAACATTGGATCATGGTAAGGTTTCGAACCCGTGTTCTGAATCTGGCTACAATTATCCTCTCATTAATAGGTTCCCACTTCATGAACGCAGCGTGGACGTGAGCAAGGATGGAAATCTAGTGATCATGATCAGATTTCGAATGTGTCGCGGTCGAACGGCATCGCGCGATCATAGCAACAACGATAACATTTTGTCGTCAAGCATCATAACAAACTTCGGTCCGAGAAGAATGATTCGCTCGGCATGTGCGGGCGCGATGCGATCGTTATCATGAAGTCGAAATGATAAATAAGTGATTTCATTCACTTTTTGAGCATTCTTGGTGATTTAACTTCCAGATATGCTTATGAACGTATCATTTCGAATCATGAATGCGGCTTACGGGTGCATAAGTGGCAAACAATGTGATGAATACAATTTATCATCATTTGTAACATGATCCGATAACGGGTCATCACGCGATAAAGCGTGCATCAGATGTTTTAATTGTTCTGTGATACGAGCACGACGTGAGGCGTCGGCATCATGCTAGTGCATGAACAAGGCTATCTTGGATTATTCGTATCCTGTATCATTTATCGCTTGAAGTGATTTTCTGCCATCCTTGGACGTGAGCGCTGAGCAGGAAATCTGCTGTGTTCTCCAAAGTTCGGCCAACGGACTTCGCTCAGTACTAGGATCTCAAGCTTCATACGGCATGCCACATTGGCTAGTTATGCCAGTTTACCCTGCTTGGTTTCTTGCACAAAAATTAATTCATCTCTGGCTCAAATTCTGAATAGATGCCTCGGAGGATATCCGAAGAAAATCCATTACACAAATGTTACAAATGGCACAAATGTCCCAAATGGAGGATAACTTGCCTCTGGAGCCGGCCTTCTGCTACATGAAATTTACCTGAATCCTCCAGAAAAAAGGTTAATTAGCAGTAAACATTCAAAAATTACTAATACATGTATAAAAAATACATCAAAGATAAGTCTAGGAACTGTATTATTACTTTTGACACGAAAATATGTAGCAAAATCTATATTTGGTTTGGCAGATCTTACAAAATTAAAGATCTTACACCGCAACGCATAATTGTAAGGTGATCTACCCACGTTACGGGATATGATTAATCTTGAAAAAAGTTCCAAAAGCAGGTTTTGGCGGTGTCTCTGGAAAACTCATAAGAAGGAATACACTATAGATGAATTCTTGGGAGAATCTTCAGAAGAATTAAACTGATCAATGTCTGTCCCACCATATACACATAGTGGAATCAAAACTGGTTACTCAAGGTTACCAAGTGTCATTATTTCTTGATTAGGCACTATATTGAATGGTATACCTATTGCAGCGATGTTTAAAGGGTAACGCCTTGGAGTCCGTACGCAGCCGATTGCTGCTACTAGCTAGTGTGCCGCACGCCATTAAGACTGCGCATACATTATGGAAAACCTCCTCCTCTCCTCTTCTTGGCGTAACGTCCTCACTGGGACAAAGCCTGCTTCTCAGCTTAGTGTTCTATGAGCACTTCCACAGTTATTAACTGAGAGCTTCCTCTGCCAATGACCATTTTTGCATGTGTATATCGTGTGGCAGGCACGAAGATACTCTATGCCCAAGGAAGTCAAGGAAATTTCCTTTACGAAAAGATCCTGGACCGACCGGGAATCGAACCCGTCACCCTCAGCATGGTCATGCTGAATACCCGTGCGTTTACCGCCTCGGCTATATGGGCCCTTTATGGAAAACCAGAGCTTCTTATTCGGTCGCTACTAAACAAGATGCAGCAAGTTCCCGCACCAAGACATGATCGACTGGAGACGCTGATCCAGTTTGGACTCTCGGTACAGAATCTGGTGGACCACCTGAAGGCTGCCGAGCAGTTGAATCACCTGTCGAACCCGGCGTTGATGCAGAAGCTCGTGAAAAAGCTGCCTGGATCCCTGCGGTTAGATCGGGCCATCTACAAAAACAAGAACCAACCGGCAACTCTGGAAACATTTGCACACTTCATGTCAGGACTAGTGACTGCAGCAAGCGAAGTGTCATTCGAGCTTCCGACACTGGAGCTACATCAAGAGGCGATAAGCGGAAATCCAAAGACATCGGGATCATTCATACCCATGTTGCTGTACCAACCCCTGCATCAACGGGCGGGCCATCCATCGGCACCAGCGCTAAGAATAGCAAGCCCTGCATAGCGTGCGGCCGGACCGGGCATCGAGTAGCAGATTGTCATCAATTCAATTCAGTGGACGATCGCTGAAAGCTCGTTCAGCAGAAGGGGTTGTGTCGCACATGCCTGAATAGTCATGGCAAGTAGCCATGCCGCTCTTGGAATGGATGTGGCATTGAAGGATGTCGCCAAAAGCACAATACTCTTTTCCACACCTCTGCCCCGTTCCCCGAAAATGTAGGAATGGCTGCGAGCCATGTGTAGTCCAAGGATTTGAAGTGGCCTCTCTTCCGCATCGTTCCTGTTGTTCTCTTCTGCGACGGTTCTTCTGAGACTGTCTCCGCCTTCATTGATGAGGGTTCTTCCTACACTCTGCTAGAGGAGTCCGTTGCGAAACAGCTAGGGGTGAAGGGTCAGGTTGAACCCATAACTCTTCAGTGGACCGAGAACGGGAAGCGAAAGGAGCCCACATCACGGCGCGTACAGCTTGAAATCTGCGGCAAAGATAGTACCGCCCGGCATAAGCTGATTGACGCACGCACGGTCAGTCAGCTTGTCCTACCCTCACAATCACTTAAATATGAAGATTTGGTGAAACGATTTCCTCACCTTCGTGGTCTTCCGCTAGAAGACTACGAGCTCGTTCAACCCAAGTTGTTGATAGGACTGGACAATCTACGATTGTGTGTTCCGTTGAAGCTGCGTGAAGGAGGACCAAGAGATCCAATCGTGCAAAGTGTAGGCTGGGTTGGAGCATCTATGGCTGTATTCCTGGTCAAGCGCTTCGAACGGCCATCGTTAGCTTCCATGTCGGTGCAGTTTCGGACGCTGATCGCGAGCTAAACGAGCAGCTTCATGATTGTTTCACCTTGAAGGATGTGGGCATATCGGGGACACGCAGTATTCCGGAATCTGAGGAAGAGAAGCGAGCCCAAAAGCTCCTAGCGGATACGACGCGACGGATGCCAGTCGGATCCGGCTATGAAACCGGACTGTTGTGGAGAATCGACAACCCCAGTTTTCCTGACAGCTACCCCATGACCGTACGTCGTTTGAAAGCGCTGGAGCGGAAACTTGTCAGTAAACCACAGTTAGAGCAACGGGTTCGTGAGCAAATCGTGGAATACGTGCAAAAAGGGTACGCACACAAAGCAAGTTTGGCCGAATTAACTTCAGTCGATGCCGAACGTGTTTGGTATCTACCCCTAGGAGCAGTTACGAATCCGAGAAAACGTTTCCTTCAATTCCAAGCTGCTCAAAGGGCCAGATCTGTTGCCACCTCTTCCAAAAGTTCTAAGCCAGTTTCGTCAGTTCCCGATTGCCGTTTGTGGAGACATCATGGAAATGTTCCATCAAATAAGGATACGTGCTCCCGACAACCAGTCCCAACGATTCGTCATGGACGTCGCAACATTTGGTTCCACGTGCTCTCCAGCCTCTGCACAATATATAAAGGATCTTAATGCCGAGGAACATTCTGGGGAGTATCTGCGAGCAGCAGCTGCAGTCATAAACAAACACTATGTGGACGACTACTTGGATACCTTCGAGAACGTTCAGGAAGCGATATCCGTCGTCAACGAGGTGAAGCTTGTGCATTCCAAGGGCGGATTTACACTGCGGCACTTCTCATCCAACGAAGTGAAATTTCTGGAGGGAATCGGAGCAGGTTCGGAATGCGAACCAAAAAGCCTGGACTTGGAGCGAGGAGAGAAGTCGGAATCAGTACTGGGCATGCAGTGGATTCCTCACGAGGATGTGTTTGTGTACGCTTTAGGCCTGAGACCATCCAGAACCAGCACGAGTTTGTCGTCGGTATTGCTGGAGCGATTCTGGAACAGTACTCCAAGGACCACAGGCGTTTCCACAAATTTGTCGCCGTACGTGTCGGCGAAATCCTAAGCTTAACGGAGCAAACTGCATGGAAATGGGTGCCGACGAAGCTCAACGTAGCCGACGTAGCAACCAAGAGGGGTGCCGGACCACACTTGGGAATGGATAGCCCTTGGTTCCAGGGACCAAACTTCCCATCTTTGACTTTGCTCGCTTCAATTCATGGGTAAAGCTGCATCGCTCAGTGGCGTACATACTACGATTTCCTGACAACGTCAGGCGGAGGAAGAGTGGTCATACTCTAGAGCTCGGCATACTAACTAGTGTCGAATTGCAGCGCGCCGAAGAACTCCTCTGGAAAACCGCGCAAACCGAAGCGTACCCAAATGAAGTTGCAACTCTTATGAAATCTCAAGGTCCTCCTGAACTCCGTCACAACGTAGTAGACAAAGTTTGATATCTTCATAATACCTGGTGTGACGATAAAAAAAAGACTTCCAGCCTTATGTTATGTTACGATTATAGACAATAAATAAATAAATAAATAATGAAATCTAGCGGTATCTACACCAAATGGCCATATCTTTATGAGAGAGGAATCTTGCGCAGTCGTGGCCGAATCGGAGCCGCACCGTACATACCGTAAGAAGCGAAATATCCAGTAATTATCCCAAAGCAGCATATCGTTACCTTCCTGATAGTCGATGCCTACCATCGACGCTTTCGCCACGCCAACCGGGAGACAATCGTGAACGATATTCGCCAGAGATTTGACATACCAACGTTGAGAAGACTAATGGACAAAGTCGCGTGAAGCTGTACCTGGTGCCATATTGCAAAGACTGCTCCAAAATCACCGGCAATGGCGCCCCTTCCGGAATTGCGAGTAACCAAGAGAATTCTGGTCCGACAACGCCATATGCTTCCAAGGCGTAAAAAACGAACTGCAGACGATCTCAGAAGAATCGCAGAAGACAGTGGCCGAGAAGTTTACCACACCGCAGACAGCATGAAAATTCATCCCTACAGCAACACCCCATTTGGGCTGTGTGGAGAGACTCTTGCGCTCTGTCAAGGTAGCCATCGGAGCAATAATTGATGGACAACGTAGACCGGACGACGAAACACTGGAGACGGTCCTGCTTGAAGCTGAATCAATAATCAACGCCAGACCGCTCATCTACGTTCCACTAGAATCCGCAAATTAGGAAGCGCTGACGCCCAACCATTTTCTGTTGGACAACTCGTCTGGTTCCAAGTTTCTTTCTTCAGAACGAATGGACATCCATTCGACACTCCGAAGCAGCTGGAAACTGGCCAGATTCATCACCCACGAATTCTGGAATAGGTGGGTAAAAGAATACCTACCTGTTCTGTCGAGGAGGTATAAATGGTTCGAGGACGTGAAAAACATCAAAGTTGGAGACCTGGTCCTAGTCGTTGATGGGAAGATAAAGAACCAGTGGATACGGGGACGGGTAGAAGCAGTTTACCCTGGACGAGATAGCAGAGTACGGCAGGCGTTGGTTAGAACGTCGACCGGGATCATTCGTAGAGCAGTCACGAAGTTAGCTGTTCTGGATGTCTTGGAGAAAAGTAAACCTATTCTTAGAGTTTCAGATGCCCCAGAATCTCAGCAAGGTTTACGGGCGGGGGTGTGTGCCACCAAGACCCCTCGTTTCAGAATCGTCATCGTCACATCACTCCTTCGAACGATAAAACTGTGAAGAACGAACAGAATGACGTGGCCCGAGAAATGTCAGGCAATTAATGTATAGGGAATTTTAAAACTGCTATGTCGTGCATAAACAACTCCATTCCACACGTAAAAGTTTGTCTGGTTTAGTTAAATCTCACAATTAATTTGACCATTTCTGTATCGTAAAACAAATAAAGTTGAATCCAGTTTGTGATAACTACCCGATAAGATCGTTTGCTCGATGAACACTATAAACTACGGCTAGGGACACAGCGACCTGGACTTGTTGAATTTGGAATAACGGTCACCAAATTTGTAAGATTGTAAGAGTTAATTTTTTTTTATCTATATTAACGAGATTTTTAGCCCTAGGCTAGTTCACCTCGGGACCCACGCTTTACTTCCCTTCCGAAGGAAGAACTCACATTTTGCAGCTTGTCGGGAGTGGGATTCGATCCCAGGTCCTCGGCGTGATAGTCAAGTGTTCTAACCATCACACCAGGTCCGCTCCACTGTGTATGAGTTAAGATTTTCTTTTGCATCATATTAATAAAATCGTATATTTTTAGCTTAAAGCTAACCGACCACCAAAGCCTGTGTTTGCTGTTAAGAGTTGGTGTTCCATAACCCCACACCTATGGAATATGCTTCCTATGTTTTTGATAGAAATCCTTTAAATATTTTCTGCACACGCCAATGCTTTCCTGTCTCTTTTTCGCATTCCTTCCGTCCTTTTTTGTTTTCTTCCTTAGCAGTACCCCAGCAGTCCAGCACACGACGAGAGCGCGAGCCCCTTCCGATTTCCTTCCAAGCCTATTCTATTTCCTGCACTGCCGACCACCATGAACCGTTTTTCCTCTGCCTACCTACATATATCTACTAAACAACCCCAAGAATACGCATGGTGATATTACTCGCTCTCTCAAACGGTCCCCGAATAGTGGAGGTTTCGATTCCTCCGTTTTGTACGCGCGCGGTTTGTGGATTGTTGTTAGAGGAATTACAAGAAGTAACCTCACACACTACACCACATTACGGTCACCGTCGTCGTCAGTGAGCGCGATCGGCCAACACTAGCGAACCAGCTGAAGCAACAACCAGCAGCGGCGTCGTGGCACAGGCACAGGCAGCCAGCCAGTCAGATGATAATGTTGATTAGGTGGTCGGAACGGGGAGGCAGAAGAGATGGTCGTCGTGATGGAGACAGGGGGAGCGAGGAAACCATTCAGAAAAAAAGCGGTCCGGAATCTGGTTGATCAACTCGAATGTTGCGATGCTGCCGGACGATGATTCCCTTCACATTTTCACGAAGGGCGAAATTTCAATGCTTCTCCATTCGGAGCAGCAGCAGCAGCAGCAGAGGCTCTGCCACTCTGTGGAATGCAGTTTTCGAATTTGAATGTCACAAATCGGTGTGAAAGCATTAGTTTATGGAGCTGGTTCCGGAACATGTGCTAACCTGTTGAACAGTTTTGAGAGTTTTGATGAAAATGTTGCGCTATTCGCTGCACGTATCAGCAGTATTCAATCTGAAATTGCTATTTTATTTGTTATCTGTATACAATGTAACCTCCTATTAAGTAAGATTAGGGTACCAGTACCTAAATGAAATTAAATCGGCACCAACATTTCAAAAGGGCGTAACTGCATTTGGAAGTAATACCTTCTTTCAAATCTGTAGGTCGTACTGCCTCCCTTACACTCAAATCACCGTGGTTGTCGGAAAGAGGAGAGTTTTTCCCATCTGGTACTTGTTGTGAAAAACATGGAAATCATAACACATGATCCACAGCTTTAAAAGAAGGTGATGATTCCAAAAGCAGTTACGCCCTTTTGAAATGTAGGTGTCGAAATTGTATTTGGAAAAGTTTATGTTTGAGGGAAAGGGGTGGGGAGAGAAATCCCTTGAGTATGACTCATTGAATCTACAAGTTTAACCAAGAATGTCTTGCTGTATTTCTCTCATAGGCTCATACGTATATGTTTTATCAGTTTCCCTCTGAACCATCTGAAAACTTCTCTGAACCTGCTGCCAAAGCTGTTGGCGAAGGACCATCCAGAAGAGAGTGCTGGACTGGCTGGAAGATCAGTCAGCGGCAGTTGACAATCCATCGACCGCAGATTTTCGGGGAGCGTACCCGAAAGAAAAGATCCATTTGGAACGGGATGCTCGAAGCCAGTTGGTAAACCATAGAAAATGTCGAAAGTGCCGGTGCGAAGACAGCGACAGCAACAGCGATGACGTTGAAAGACGTTCGTGCGGTGAGCAGCCAGCGAGGCAGTCTGCGGAGAAGAAGAGGTGCTGACGGGCCAGGGCCAAGCGTTGTTCGAATCTCCAGGGAGCAACTAGCTGCTCGAAAAGTGGAGTCGTAATACCTTTCAAAGTTTCGAGGAGAACCCGAGGTCTGGCCGATGTTCATCAGCAGCTTCGAATACACGACGACGGCATGCGGATTTTCGAATCTGGAAAACCTTAAGCGTTGCAAGGAGACGCACTTGAAGCGGTCAGGAGTCGGTTAGTTCTGCCTGATTCTGTTCCGGACATGATTTTCAACCTTCGGAATTTGTTCGGAAAGCCCGAGAATCTTCTGAAGACGTTTCTGATGAAGGAACGCTCCAGCGCCGAGAGCCGATTGACTGGAGATCTTCATAAATTTCGGCATCACCGTAAAGCAATTGTGCGATCACCTCGAGGCGGCACAGCTCAGCAACCACCTTAACAACCCGATGCTGGTGCAGGAACTGGTCGACAATTACCGCTGAGTTACAAGCTGGATTGAGTTCGTTATAAGCGCGGCAGAATGGAAAGCTACTAGATTCCCAGCCGCCATTATTTCTGACGTTTCGGAGATGACGTAATTTTTAGCGCTGTCGGTAAACGAGCGAGCACGACCAGGGAGAGCGAATCCGAAGAAAAAGGAATATGTGCATGTGCACGAATCGGAGCGGAAGCAAAGTGGAGGTTCTGGTAGCGAAGTGCCCAACCGGCCATGCTGAATTTTTATTCGAACGGATCCGAAACTGCAGAGATTTCCGGCGGATGAACCTAGCCGCACGGCTGAGGGAAGTTTAAAAACAGAAACTCTGCGCAATCCTTAACAAGCACAATGGAGGTTGATGCTCAGAAGAGTCAGTGCAGCTGCAAAGGCGAAGTCGGACTGTAAAATGATTTTCCGAAAGATGGGAGTTATGATCTACGTCAGCAAGCGTCAGTACGAGACCGTCGCATTCTTGAATGAGGTATCATCGGCAATGCTAGTGGACGGTGCGTTAGCCAAATGGCTGAAGGCAGAAGGGACTCTCAAGTCGCTGATAGTCACGTGGACCCGCAACATCAACCGGTTTGAGAACAAATCCCGAAGCGTGGATATATTGATGTCGGCGAAGGGATCAAAGGAGAAGTTTCTATTGTTCAACACGCGAACGGTATATGAGCTGCAGTTACCGAAACATCTCGCCGGAATGCTGACAAAGGAGTTTCCGTCAGGTGTGCCAACGATCCTCATCGGGCTGAACAACCTGCTTCTGCTCGCGCCGCTGGAGTCATGTATTGGGAAACCTAACGAACCCATTGCCATTCGGTCGAAAATGAGCTAGACGATTTACGGCTCCAAGACGGCTGCGCAGACGTATTTGAATCTATGGTCCGTCACAACGGGGCTGCAAAACGGTGAGTCGATAAGGAGAGCGTCCAACATAGCTCTGGTCCTCACAAGTTCCTACCTCATGCTTCCACGGGTCAAGCGATGACAAAGACCGCCAGCTAAGAGTTATGTGCTTAGCTGGTAGTGCAGCCTGGGCACTGTTGTCCTTCTGACTTCAGCTAGATTGAGGAGGTACGATCCGAGTGTCTGTTCACCAAGGAGGTGCGGCTCAAACAGCGTCTGTTCTGGCATCCAGCGGCTGAGTAAGAAACGCTGCACCACGCCCAGCTAGATCCAAGGTGGTAGCCCCATCAGCGTGGTCGTCCCAGTGTTAGTTGGGACGTTAAACAGAACTGGCACGATGGCCCTCCGGCGAGACAGGAGTGTTGGCGTAGGCCCAGTAAGCCACCCGTAAAAATCCCCATTGCGAATAACATAGGAGAAAATACGACTCGATACAATCGGCAAAGACCCACGCGACGAAATAAGGACTACGATTGGAAACTTGGAACATGGAATTGCAAGTCACTAGGTTTCGCAGGATGTGACAGGATAATCTACGACGAACTACATCCCCGCAACTTCGACATCGTGGCGTTGCAGGAACTTTGTTGGACTGGACAGAAAGTGTGGAAAAGCGGGCATCGAGCGGCTACCTTCTACCAAAGCTGTGGCACCACCAATGAACTGGGAACAGGATTTATAGTGTTGGGCAAGATGCGACAACGTGTGATCGGGTGGCAGCCGATCAACGCAAGGATGTGTATGTTGAGAGTTAAGGGCCGTTTCTTCAACTACAGCATCATCAACGTCCACTGCCCACACGAAAGGAGACCCGATGACGAGAAAGAAGCGTTCTACGCGCAGTTAGAGCAAGCATACGATGGTTGCTCGCCGCGTGACGTGAAAATCGTTGTCGGCGACATGAACGCGCAGGTAGGAAGGGAGGAAATGTACAGACCGGTAATCGGGCGAAACAGCCTGCACGCCGTATCGAATGAAAACGGCCAGCGATGCGTAAACTTTGCAGCCTCCCGTGGTATGGTAGTCCGAAGCACCTTCTTCCCCCGCAAAGATATCCACAAAGCCACCTGGAGATCACCCGACCATCAAACAGAAAACCAAATCGACCACGTTCTAATCGACGGTAAATTCTTCTCTGATATAACCAACGTCCGCACATACCGCAGTGCGAATATAGATTCGGATCACTACTTAGTCGCTGTATGCATGCGCTCAAAACTTTCGACAGTTATCACCACGCGTCGAAGTCGAACGCCACGGCTCAACATCGAGCAACTTCGTAACGTAGAAGTGGCTCAAGACTACGCGCAGCAGTTAGCAGTGGCCCTACCAACGGAAGAGCAGCTTGGCGCAGCTACACTTGAAGATGGCTGGAGGGACATCCGATCCGCCATAGGTAGTACCTCGGCTACAGCACTAGGCTTCGCGACTCCGAATCACAGAAACGACTGGTACGACGGCGAATGTGAACAGTTGAAAAACGAGAAGAATGCAGCATGGGCGAGAATGCTGCAACACCGTACGAGAGCGAATGAGGCACGTTACAAACAGGCGCGGAACAGACAGAACTCAGTCTTGCGGATGAAGAAGCGCCAGCAGGAAGAACGAGATCGCGAAGCGATGGAAGAGCTGTACCGCGCTAAGGACACACGAAAGTTCTACGAGAAGCTGAACCGCTCGCGCAGAGGCATTGTGCCACAAGCCGACATGTGCCGAGATAATCACGGGAATATTCTCACGAGCGAGCGTGAGGTGGTCGAGAGGTGGCGGCAGCATTACGATGAGCACCTCAATGGCGACGTTGCAAGTACCGA
>NW_026917405.1:0-25000 GCF_035046485.1 Aedes albopictus
ACATCCTTTAACGTTGAACTTTTCGTCATTGAAATCATCGTCATCATCAAACATTTGAAAGCAGTTTTTTCGTTCAAAACAAAAGTTTTTGCTATGAAAATATATTCACTGTACTCCACATGAGGAATATAATGCAGTGAATATATTTTTATGATCCTTGTTTTGATTTGCAGCGAGAAAACTGCTTTTTATTTTCCGAAAAATGATGACGGATGCTTGAGCCTTAAAGGTTAACTGAAGTTCACGCAGTAGCCTATGGCTTGTACATTAAAAAATGAATAAATAATAAATAAAAATAAAGCGCCCCACACAATGCATACGTTTGCGTGATAGTAGTTTGACACATTTCCCATGGGAAAACTACCAAAAAAACGCAAACCTCGACGGAACGGACGCTATGTGTTCCAGGCTTAACAATTATTTTAAAGTATGAGCACAAAACATGAAATTTTCAAAAAAATGCAGCTTAAAAACGGCTTGAAGAACATTTCTAATTTTTTGAAGTGTTATGTGAAATTAGTTCAACTTTCGTTAAAATTATTAAAAAAAATAGTTGTGTTCCAACATTGTAAAAATCATAAAAAAAACAAATATTTTGACTTATTTTGAATGTTAACATTTACTTCAGTTTTTTCGCGTTATTTTAAAAAAAAATCTAGAACTAATAATCTTTTTATTTGTGGAAAAATATTGCAAAACGGTCCATTGGTTCAAAAGTTATAATTTTTTAAAATTTTTAGTTTTGAAAAATCATGATTTTTTGGACCACCCAAAAAATTGATGACGAAATAATACGGAAATAAAGATCTATTTTTTTTCGATCAAAATCGGAGCACTTTTATTTTCGAGTCTTTTTTTTTCGTGGAATGGCTGTGTTATAATAATGACGTAAAACTAAACAAATGAAAATTGTTCAATAGAATACCCTATCGACGAAATTTCCCTGGTTGCCACCAGCAATATTTTAATAAGTTCAAAATTTTCCCAGGTGAACTACGATTCTCTATTATTACCAATTCGCTTTCCAGGCTATATAGATGTCCAGTGTAAAGTATGTTCAACTGCTTCACTATTAGTCATGCGCAAAGTTTCAAAAATACATTACTTTGCCTACACATGCAGACCACATGCTATCCCTTTGGTATCAAGCAAACAAATCAAATATGCCTCTTCATTTTTCGGATGTCACGTTGTGCTTGCCGGTTACAAATGCGTGCCGATGTTTTACTTAACTAGCAAGCACATGCGCACTAGAGATGAAACATCTCAAGCAAAGCTTATGGATATCCTGCAACATTCGTTGCATGCGGCCCGGTCACAGCATCTACATCGCATTAGTTCGATTGCAACGTTCAAGCGGGAAAGATCGTTTTTGGTTTCGTTTAGTTTATGTAGATGGGAGTTTTATCAGAAAGAGATGGAACATTATTCGTGTACATCTATCATGTTTCTGAGAAATGGATCAAGAGTTGTAAGTAAAGTGAATTTGATTATTAGTTCGAGAAAAGTCGTACATAGAAGAACAGGATTGGCATAGAAATAATAAATCCAAAATGTATTGATAAAGTGAAGCTGCATGGTGTGATATTAAACGAAATAAAATTAGTCAATTCCCATGGTTTTTGATGTACGCAAATGTTTTGATTTTACATACATCTTAGGAAATTGTGCAAATTTCAACTGTTTATAAGAATCAACCCATGGCAATGACATTCGATGCCGGATAACTGGATACAGTAGATAAACAATAACTATATTTAGAATGCTATATTTGGAGATTCCAACCGCTGACAGAGGCATGTGCAAGGAGGTTTTGAGTTCAATTTAACGTTAAGAACATACTATGCTAAATAAAAATTAATCGCTTTGAATTGAATTTCAGCTATGTATTGTAGTGTTTTCGCTAAGCGTGCTATGTGGAATTAGCGCACTGTCAGTCAATGATGCTGGGGACAATAAATTATCAAGTGATGATCTCAGAAAGCAGCTGCAAGATGTTAAAGCACATTTGGAGAAATTCAATACGCACTATCTTATGAACTTGGAACAGCGAATGCTGAACGTCTTAACAACGATGACCAGCCTAGATAGCAATGTAAAAATGCTTCAGGAAAAATCTCAAATTTGGGACGTGTTTCAGCACCACATCGGTGCATGGACCGAACATATGAAATCTGTTGATCATAAGCTGGATTTAATTAGAAAGTGAGTTTTGATTGAATGACGTGATATTATTGTTGATCGTGCTTTGTGTTATTACAGAAGCCAGGAAAGTACTCCTCATCCGCTAGAAACTAAACTATCTAATCTGGATTTCAAAATTCAACACATTTTCGATAAGGTAGATATCGTAAATGAAAAGCTTCATGACATTACCAAAACTGTGTACGCATTGTCGAGTTCTTATCGTGCACGTCGAAATGATCACAACGAAGCACACGATCAAAGTGCAGTGATGACTAAAATTAGTAACCTTCAGAAGCAATTGAACCGCTTGGAACTGAGTTCTGCAAATTGCCCTAAAAAGAACGGCAACGGTAATGGCAAGGCGAAGAAAGAAGTGCAAGAATTCGACGATGAGTTGGATGATTTTCTGGACAAACTTGCTACAAAGAAATTGAAAGACATAGCAGCCAGCCGAAAAAACTCACGTTCTCTGGAGAGTTTGTCGAATGTCATCCGTTCTGTTGATGAGCGAACGACTAGGATCTACGATTTGGAAGCCAACCAGTTTGAACAAATCTTAAGCTGCTGTAAACGAACTGATCATGAGATCACAACATTTACCAACAGTGCGGACATTCTGTTGAAACGTATCGAACGTTTGGTTATAAGCGTGGATGATAAAATCGAGAATAGAAACAAGTTGCAATGCCAACGTCGTAACGATCCATCAATCGCGGGGAATAATCTTGATGTTACAACCGACAGGATTGAAGATATAATTTCCACTACGACAGATAATGATTATAGCGTCTCAAAGCTTGCCTTGGACGAAAGTGAAATTGAAGGTGATTAAAAACAAAACAAATCGGTTGAATTCTAAAACATCTTTTTTTTGTTTCAAGTGGATTTTCATCAACCGGACAAGCAAGGATGTCATCAGTTGACTGTCCGAGAGGATGGCGTTTATACCTTCGGATTAATTGAACTGAATGAAGCAAATCGGGATATCAACAGACGCTACTGTAAATTCGCCACAGATGGTACAGCTTGGACAGTTATCCAGCGACGGGAACTTACTGATCTACAGGAGAACTTCAACCGATCTTGGAGCGAGTATAAGAACGGTTTTGGCGATTTGAGCAATGAGTTTTGGTTTGGAAACAATTTCATTCATATGTGACTATTGCATACCGTAAGGGAGAATGTTTGCTACAAATGTATCTCTATCATTTCAGGCTAACATACGATGACAACGTTGAATTGAGAATTGAACTGTTTGATTTTGATGGAAATTTTGCCTATGCCGAATATAAGACATTTAGAATCGATACCGAGCAATTCAACTTTAATTTGATGGTCTCTGATTACCAAGGCAACGCGTCGGACGCGATGAGCTACCACCACGATCAAGACTTCAGCACATACGATCACTCAAATGATAAATCAAGTGGATCATTTCCGTGTGCCTTAACGTATGGTAGTGGATGGTGGTTTAATAGGTATGGTACAACTTACATTATTTGCAACAATTATCAGCAACGAGCCACTGTGTCACACTGCTTTAGTTGCGCTGAATCTAACCTCAATGGAATCTATTATGCTGAAAACCCAAGATCGCACAAATCCACTGGAATCCTATGGGAGCCTTGGCTGGGAGATTATTCGCTCAAGTCAACCATTATGATGATTCGCCCGAGAGACATGTGGAATACTGAAGACGAAAGCGTTCCATCACCGCAGGACCCTTAGGCCTTAACTTGAAATCTTAAGATCAGAAAAGTATGAATACGTTTTTGTTGGTCGGGTAGAAAGAAAGAAAACATTTGTTGCCAAAGAGAGTTTTGTCTATATAAACGTAGATGCAAATAAATACGATTGTTAACAAAATTGTACTTCGCATTAATTAAATTCCTTGGTTATGGAAAATTACGGCATCGCCATATCGCGTAGATCACGAAACGTTTCCAGTAATAGGGGCACAACTCAAAATTTATCAATTTTTCAGAAAAAGCGTTTGAAAATTTGGGAATCTCGAAGCACATTCTGCAAGTTCACGTATTTAACTCATCATTTGGTAAACGTATTTGATTGAAATAATACAATGGAAAGCACCTGGAGGACTATCTGTTTAATTAATTTTGGATCACTATTTTTCAACGAATATTGAAAAAGTTGACTGATTATAAGTTGTGCTTTTTGATTGATAAAAATTGATAAAAATGAGTAAATTTCGCGTTTTACAATGAATTTTGGAACGGATCTGTGTGAGACTAATTTTTGCATAGTTTTTCCACAGACAAACGGACGTCTCACTCTACTCACTTCCCATCGTTTCCCCTTTTATCGGATTATTCAAATATTCCGTAGTTCGGAAATCGGTCGCTCATGGCGCTCGCATCGCTTTTGCTCCTGTTTGACGTTTGCTCACTACCGCCATCTACTCAGTGGGTTTGCGTACCACAGCATAATTAGCATCGGGCGATTCTGTTTGCGCGACGATGATTTTTATCGCATTTTGTTCCAAGTGATACGTCTGTTTGTCTGTGGTTTTTCATTATTTGCCATCAAAATCTCAAAATCGACCGGTTTCCTGTAATAGGGGTACAACTCAATATTCATCAATTTCGATAGTGATGTAAACTTGTATCTCAAAAAGACCCGTTCCGAAATTGGTTGAGAAATTGTGGCAATTTTATGCAGTATAAGTACAACTCAAAATCAAACAACTTTTTTAACAGTCGCTGTAAAATAATCATCCAAAATTCATGAGTCAAATAGCCCTTCAGGCCTATTAAAAAATACAACAATCAAAACTCGTTTATATTTGCAATAAAAAGTTAAATAAGAAAACTTACAAGAGGTGCTTTTAGATTCCCAATTTTCAAACGCTTACATAATTATGAAAATTCTATTTTTTTGAGTTGTCCCTCTATTACGGAAAACCGACGATATCTTCTGAAACTTGTTCAGAAACGCGAAATTTACGCAATTTTGTGTAATAATAAAGGCACAACTGAAAATCAGTAAACATTTACAATACCTGTTGAACAATAGTATGTATTCTAAAACTCATGAAACAGATAGGCCTATTCCAAGATGCAACAATCAAATTTTGTTTATTTACGATATCTTCGCAATCCTGCAATAGGGGCCCAAACAATGTAAATTTTCAGAACAACTACCTTGATACCTTGTAGCTAACTAACTTTACTTCAACGCTAAGGCCAAGTGTGTAAAAGAAATTCAACCGGGTGCAGCCAGTTTTCCTGTTTCCTAGCGAAAACATTTCGAGAAAACTAAACACAAATGACGGTTAAAAATTCAAACAAACACGAAAAAGAAAAAAAAGCTACACTTTCGAATCCTTGAAAACGGTCCCGTCATGTCAAGAAAACATTATAGTTATTTAGATTATTATTCCAGAAAACTGAAAAGCCAGCAGCATAACAGAAGTTTGTCAGAAGAGTTAAATAAGTGAATGTGTAGGAGCTGAGTTTCGAGATTCCTAATTTTCAAACGTTTATTCTGAAATCGTTTATGGCAAGCAACCGATGGTATCGTCGCTGTTGTTAATTAATCAGGATAACTTTATTGCTGTGTAGACTATCTATTTTCAATGAGTTTCAGATGGCTATTCGGCGACCGTTGAAAATTTGCCATTAAAAAAAATGACACATTTTGAATTATATCTCTGTTGCACGGAACCGACGATATGCACAAATTAGATGATAAAATCTAGCACACTTTTCATTAGGCTACATTTGAGTCCAATTGTGAATGAGAAGAATGTAGTTAACCTTTTTCAAATTGTACAGCGCATTTAGTTCACCACTGGACTATCGCACTTGCTTTCAAGAGTGCGAAAACGCAAATAAAAGTGCGCGATTGCATCCAATCGACTCGGTTTCTTCAGAGCACTTATTCAGCATACATCGAAGAATTAGTGCGCCGAAGACTATAATTTGATTTGATGCAATCGCGCAGTTTTATTTACGTTTTCACACTTATGAAGACTCAGTGCGCAGTCCAGTTGTGAACTAAATACGGTATACATCAATGAATAATCGGTTAAATTTTGTATGTCTAAGACTGTCCTAACCATAATGGTAAAATAATAAACTACCGTCAAGTCGCCCTGCCCGTCACCGTGGAGGCTCCATTCACCGTGCGCCTCCGAATACTTTTTCATTATTCCCATATTACGATTAAACGGTATGACAATTCCCCTTCAATTTCGCCAATACAACACTAAAGAATTGTTACCAAGTCGAAATGCTCATTAGGGTCGATTTCTTCACCCTGGCTTAGGCGTTAAGCCAGGTTTACCTATATGGGTAAGCCTGGCTTACGAGTTAAGCCGAGGTGAAGAAATCGGTCCTTAGAATCTTTTTAAATTACCATTTAGACTTTAAAGTGTGTTTACATGAGGCGGTTTTCTGCTCGTTCACTGCATTCATAGTCAAAAAGCGAAAACTGCGCTAAGGTGATTTGGGCAATGAAGTAATTGTAGTAACGTTTTTATTCCACCAAGAAGCAATTAAATTCACATATCAGGTATGTATTTCGCATTACCAAAGCAAGTTAAACAAAGAAGTACGATTTCTCGTACTTCTATATATATAAAAATGCAGTGGCATACGTGGGACCGCGCATAACTTGCGAACGGGTGGTCCGATTTGGGTCGTCTAAGTTTTGTTCTGTTAGTTTTCACCCAAGGAAGGTTTATGAGGCCTAAAACATGGGGAAATTGAGAGTTTTTGAAAATCGGGTTTTCATACATTTTGAACGGGGACTTGGTCGCTTGGCTAGGGACTCGAAACGTCAAAAAACGCAGTAGGCAAGACAAAGTTTGCCGGGTACAGCTAGTTTTAATTAAAATAAAAGGGCACTGTGCCTCATATTGTCCCTTCTTCTTCTTATTTTTTATGGTTCGACGTTCGCATAGGAACTTGGCCTGCCTCTCTTCAACTTAGTGTTCTTAGAGCACATCCAAAGTTATTAATTGAAGGGCTTTCTTTGCCTGCCATTGCATGAATTTGTATATTGTGTGGCAAGTACAATGATAGGGGAGACTGGGGAGACTTGATCCCTTTTTCTTAATTGGCCTGTAACTTTGAGAAATAACACAAAACTAGATCCATTTTTTGTACAAAATGGCAGGTTAACATCTATTGCAAGTTTAAACACAACAGAAGGACTTTACATTATTGTTAAAGTTTTCAAAACTGTGTTTTTATGGAGGCATGCCTTATGATGTATTTTTCAAAAATGTCACAATTGATCCCTTTTTGAGCACATGGTTAATTTAAAGGGAAAATAACTCCAGAAGCTTCCTGTTTATTTTCTTTTCAAGTTTTCTTGCATTTTTGATGAATACGGTGTATTTGAAATTATAAGATTTCCTTAAGGACAAGGTATTTGGAGTACATAGCTCAAAATTTCTAGAGCACCGTTTTTTAGAACCGTTGAACGGATTTGGATGAGAATGCATCACGCTAATTGTTCAGTGGTTGTCAATAGCGTGATGCATTTTAATCCAAATCCGTTCAACGGTTCTAAAAAACGGTGCTCTAGAAATTTTGAGCTATGTACTCCAAATACCTTGTCCTTAAGGACAAACGTCATGAAATCTCGCTTCAACATTGCATATAAACTTCAGACGCACAAATCTCAAGAAGCGAGCTTCAAACAACAATGTATTTCATTATTCTGTCCTTGCTCACTTGTAATTAGCTTAAAATAAAAAGCTCAGGTGCACTGGTTTTGTTTACGAAGAGATTTGTGCCCTCGAAATCGTGAGTAGGTGCCAAAGTCGGCCATTGTGGCGGCCATTTTGGGATTCTAACAAGTCTGTCCTTAAATTGTTAAGGATATGCCGAATATTGAAAATGGGGAGACTTGATCCCCTTTTTAATGGTGTGTAATAAAATCATAATTAGCTGACACGTTTTATCATTGAATATACTAGAATTCCGAGTAAATAGAGGCTTCCAAATAGAATTTTGATTTTTCACATGTATAATGTGTGTGTAATACATGTCACTATTGTATACACTAAGCTGCATGAATTGAAATATTTATATAACAGCCTTAATGGGATAAATACATTTGATAGTATTTTAATTATACTATGTGCTGTGAAATTTTGACACGATTTGGTTCAATTTTCACAAAGATATTGAAAATTTTCGGAAGGACTGAAAACAAACCATCAGCCATTGAAAAATAATGCAATACACAATTAAAATCAATTGTAGCCAAAACATTGTCGTCTGCCCAGGTGTTGTTTTGGAAAAAAATATGCTAGAAGAAAACTCTTTATGATTCCGAGAAAATATGGGGGGAACAAGTCTCCTCAGGGATCAAGTCGGGTAACATTTTCCGGACCGGAACGGGAATCGAACCCGCCGTCTCCGGATTGGCGATCCATAGCCTCAATCACTAGGCTAACTGGGCACCCAATTGTCCAATATACCTAGAAAAATTTGAAAATTTGAACACTCGTTAATTAAATTGAATCTTGCAAGTTATTACTTGAAATTAATATAAACGAAGAAAATTCACTTGGCTGGGTTATTTTGATCATTTTTAAGCAAAATAGAATAACATTTTTCATACACGGTGAATGGGTCCCTACTACCACGGTGAATGGTGAGCTACGACGGAATCAGGCGACCTTACTACCACAGACTGTGTTACTACCCTCTACTAATTGTACCATAATATTATAACCAAATTTTGTGAAAAAATGTCTACTTTTGTGGATATTACTTTCATTTTAACCTATAATGAAAGCAATTAACAGCGGCATCAATAATGTTTATAAGATTGGTGTCAAATGACAGCCCTTATTCGCCCCAAATTCTCTTAGATCCACGGTGACTGATGACTTGACGGTACATATGTTGATTATGGCATATTTTTAATTTTCACTGCAAGTTATGCTAATGAAGGTATACTATGTTCAGACGGATATGTTCGCTCTATACATAGCTCGAGTACTCATTATTTTTCCATTAAAGTTGATTATTTTCTTAGAAGGCTGTTACACCTTACATTTAGTTGCATTTCTTGTATATTTAAATTAGAGCTTTATCAACATTGATAAAAATCAAAAGAATAATAAAACATACAATTTAATTCAGTGTAAGCCAAGAGAATAGAAAATCCAATTGGAATATACCAAGGTAACATTTTTCAGCGTGTGCCATTCTCCAGCTGTCAAATAAAACATAGAAAAAAACAGCGTATAGTTGTGTGTGAGTTAGCTGCAATAGAAATTAGCGACCGTTGTGTATTGGTGTGGCTTCCATTCCATATCGTGCGGTGATTCGTCATTCATTCAAAGAGCGAGTACTAGTCTGGAGTATCCTTATGTGTCTACGGATATTTTGCTTTATTTCGATTCGTCCTTGTGTCTAACCAATTCGATTTTTTGATATTAAGGAAATCAAAATAGTAAATGTTCAGTTGTTATACTCATTAACATGATTCGCGAACGGTGTATCGGTCCAGCGCACAATAAGATACGGAAGTCTCCATCGCTGTGAAGAAAGTGTGCGAAGAAGAAGACGACAGAAAGGGCCACTCCTGTTTCATTGTGTCTCGCTAATGTCGGATACTTGTGAGTTGTTCGCGTAATACTAATTTGGTGCAAAAGTTGCTTACGGTTGGTGATACTACGCGGAATAGCAATCGAAGTAACTCTTTGATATCGACTTGAGAGATTAGGATCATAGATCCAAGCATCGCAACGCATAAAAATGATGAAAAGTTTGTTCGGCAGAAAAACTGCCAAAGACCATGACCGGAACAAAATATCGGAGATCGGGCTACCCACAAATGTGGTCCACGGAATTCATGTTAGCAAGAATAAGCTTACCGGTGATTTGGAGGGATTGCCGAAAGCATGGATCAGACTTATGGACGCATCTATCACACATGACGAGCAGAGTAAAAACCCGGAGGCGGCGTATCAGGCAGTCAAATTCTATAATTATTCGATAAAGAAAAAGGAACAAGCCGAACCATTCAAGCCATTTATAACCGAAGATGCCATCCATGAGGAAACTGAATCAATCGATCAGTTTTTGGACATGAAAAATGCCCACAAAAGTGAAGATTCTATCGAAAGTGAGGAGAATTATGCCGAAGTATCACCGCCACCACCTCCGTTGCCTAAAAAAGCTATGACTTTACCTCCTAAGCCACAGGTAATGCCTAAGCCGAAAAACTACCCAAAACTTTCCAAGGCAATCCACAATCTAAGTCTACTGGAAGGCGGGAACAAAGAAACTATGATAATTCATAGTAATAGCACCGCATTGGATAATCATAAAAGTGCATATGATTTGGTCAATAAAGTAGATTTGGATGCTGACAACGAACTGATACTGAGGCCAAAAGAGCAAAATGTCCGTACACCGAAAACAGATATGCAAGTTTATAATGAATTAAAACGGATCTGTAATATGAATGATCCATTGGAGCGGTATGAGAAAACTGTCGAAGTAGGTAAAGGTGCTTCAGGTGTAGTCTTCATAGCTAACGATCGTCAGACGTCCCAAAAAGTTGCCATCAAGACAATCGATATGAAAAATCAATCATCCAAAGAATCCATCCTTAACGAAATTAATGTACTGAAAGATTTTAATCACAGAAATCTTGTCAACTTCCTGGAAGCGTACTATATTGAAACGGATGATCATCTGTGGGTCATTCTCGAGTACATGGATGGAGGACCATTGACAGATGTTGTCACTGAAACCGTGATGAAGGACCGCCAGATTGCCGCAGTTTGCCGTGAGGTTCTTCAGGCCATTAGCTTTCTGCATTCTAAAGGCATCATACATAGAGATATTAAGTCAGATAATGTGCTCCTCGGGATGGATGGATCGGTCAAAGTTACTGATTTTGGATTTTGTGCCAATATAGAAGGGGATGAGAAGCGTCAGACAATGGTTGGGACTCCTTACTGGATGGCGCCAGAAGTTGTAACACGAAAGCAATATGGAAAGAAGGTGGACATTTGGTCGCTAGGTATTATGGCGATAGAGATGATCGAAGGTCAACCGCCGTATCTAAATCAAGCCCCGTTGCGTGCACTCTATCTAATCGCTGCAAATGGGCGACCTGACGTGAAGAGTTGGGACAACTTGTCGGATAATCTGAAGGACTTCCTCGACCGCTGTCTTCAGGTGGAAGTAGATCAACGAGCATCGGCAGACGAATTGCTGCAACATCCCTTCCTGCAGGACTGCATGGAGTTGCGAACTTTGACACCACTAATCAAGGCTGCCCGGCGATTACTGAAACGGGACAACTACAGTTAAGCTGGATGAAGGGAGAAGGAAGAAATACGCCGATGTGGCTGTGAAATTAAGTGCCTTAAAATTACAACTGAACTTCTGTTTCCATTGCTGAATGGAACGAAAAACCGTATGCGGAAAGTGAAAAAAAAGATAAGGTTTCGACACTTTTTCGATGATAAGGGGCCCAAGTTTCGAAGGCAAGGCAAGTAAGAATGAATAAAAAAGAAAATTGATTGGGAATGTATTTACATGTCATACTTTATAGAAGATGTCATATCGTCCATTTTGTACTGGAGTGTGTTGTGCGCTAGAGAGTTATCATGAAAAATATACATGCGTAAATGTGTAGCTAAGATGTGTAAAGTCAAAGTGCAAGAAAAGATAAGTGTAACGTTTAAACTGAAATAATGACAACGGTGTTCGTCCCAGACATTCCCCGACTCTCCTGGACTTTAACTACATAAGTGGACCTCGTATCGAAAGTTTACACCACCATGGCATAGCAAAAATATGCGGTTACTACACAGACAAGCATACTTTATATTTGGATCACTTATCAATTATGACAATGACATGAAAACATTTTTTTCCCAAAAAAAACTGGACTTGTCAACTAAGTGAATTCAGGAGAGTTTGTGCGCAAACATCAATATTGTCGCTTTTATACAAAAGTGACATATTAATTTTCATTTTTTTTATTATAAATCATACATTTTGGCTCCCGAATCGCCACATATTAATTTAGTTATTTTTTTCATCATTTGACATAAATTTGAACTAATGTTGCAAATTGTGACTGGAAATGGACCTCACAGTTCTAAATATTTCAAGATGTCTATTTTCAAACGACGTTTACAAAGTTGCGGATGTATTATTGCAGACTACATCTCAAATTGGACTATCACACTTTTTTTGGTACGCCTAAAAAGTGTGATAAAAGTGCACATTTGCCTCGGATCGTCTCGACGTCTTCGGCGCACTTATTCCTGCATTTACAAGGAATAAGTGCACCTAAGACCTCAATTCAATCCGACGTATCCCTGCGCTGTAATCACATTTTGAAGGTGTGTGCACACTATTGTGTCAGTCCAATTTGGGGTGCAGTCAGCAATATACAAACACATTATTTATTCGGGTGTATGTAATGTCTGACTGCCAATGAAATTTACATCAATTTTGGAGATTTAATTCAATCTCCGTTTTAGGTTTGATAAATGTACCGTTAGTGAATCACAATACGTTCGTCTGCTTTTTTCAGTGGTTCTCAAGTCATTGATTTCTACAGTACAACAGCTCGAAGCTGTTGAGGATTTGATACCTACTTTGATATTACAGACAAACAGACGTAAAACTGATAATTCTCATCGTACACCGATTTAACGGTCTTTTTCATTGATTGATTGATTGATTGATTTATCTTTATTTGAGAGACTTTCAGCCCTTGGCTGGTTCGTCTCTCAGGCCTTTTTTCAGTTTTTGTTCGAGTTTAACGTTTGCTCACTACCGCCACCTAGTTGATGGTTGGAAAAACTTAGTCCTATAAGCATTGGAAGAATATGTTCGAAGTGTTACGTCTATTTTTCTGTGTTGATACCTTGTTGTCTACAAAGTATCTCTACACCAGCGCCGAGTGTATAGTAGAGCACGATCTTCGTTGATATTGGCCCCCAGTTTCCCTATTGTTTTGATGTTTCCTACTATTCTTCAACAGCGTGCGCACGAAGTAGCCGACCTCTACCTGGCTCCCTGCCAAATATTTTTTTAACCCTCTAATACCCAAATTTTTTATTTTGATCTAAATATCATTTCTCGTCATCTAAAATCGATTTAAACATGTTTTGGAAGATGATTCTTTTCAATTCTCGATTTCGTGAATTTCAGTTTTTGATTTTTCTAATTTTTATTTTTGAACATCCCCACATTTTTATATTTTTCCTGGAAGCCAATTTGGTGGACGGATTTTTTGAGATGAGAACATTTTGAGATTTTATGATTATTGTTGAATTATTATTATTTTAATTTTTTTTACAGAAAATTTTATTTTCCATGTAATTTTAAGGAAAATAATTTTAGAGTGTATTCGATTCCCTTAAACTATTAAACAAGGATAGAATGATTTGGGAAAAATTAAAAATATGTTAATTGTAGCGATTCAATACAAAATAAACAATGACTTCAAAAAGGTGACTAAAACAACAATTTTTCAATGATTTAAAAAAAATGTAAATACGCTTTAAAATACACCAAAAACCGTTTTGAGATATACAGAACAGTCCCAAATACCAGCCAAAAATATAAAAAATTCTATTTTCCACGAAACAAAAATTACAAAAATGCTCAAACTATACCCCGTCTAAAGGCGGGATTGGGTATTAGAGGGTTAAGCAATTATTTCTTCCGAAATTCGCACTCCGTGTCCAGTCCAATGAAGTCTTCCGTATTTTAGTCGTATCACCTTTTACCCTCATCGGTGCGAACTCTTTGCATCCTCATTCTAACTCTTCGAACTTCCGCCAGGAATTTCTTCAGGGATTCCTCCAGAAATTATTTCTGGATTTTCTTCAGATATTCCTTTACGAATTCCTTCTGATATTTCTCCAGAAATTCCTTCTCGTTTACCTCCAGGGATTCCTCCGGGAATTTCTCCAGGAATTCTTTCTGAGATTCCTTCAGGTATTCCTTCTGGGATTACTCCAAGAATTCCTTCTGAAATTCCTCCAGGGATTCCTAAAGGAATTCCATCTGATTATTCTCGAGAAATTGATTCTGGCATTCCTCCAGGAACTTATTCTGGGATTCCTCAAGGAGTTTCTTCTGGGATTCCTCCACGAATTTCTTCTGGGATTCCTCCAGATTTTTCTTCTGGAATTCCATTCCTGTGATTCTTCCCGGAATTCTTTCTAAGATTTCTACAGGAATGCATATGTATTTTTTGTAGAATTTCTTGCGGCATTCTTCCTGGAATTTCTTCTGGGAATCTTTCAGGAATTCCATCTGTAAATTCTCCCAATAAGATTCCTGCCAGAGATCTTGGAAGAACTCTCGTAGAAAGTCCTAGAGGATTTTCAAACAGAACTCCTGAGATGCCCTAATTCGTTAAGCAACTACAAGGAATGATACCCGAAGCAGCTTCTGAAAGTTATCCCGGACAATTTCCGGAAGAATTCCGGAAGAAGTATCAGAATAATTCCCAGAAAAAACTTACAAACAAATTCTCATAGGATTTTTCCAGAGGATCCAGAGGAGCTTCGTCAGAAATTCCAACGCCAAGTGGAATTCCCGGTGAAAATCTTTAAACAGTTCCTACAGGAACACAGAAGAATTTCCAGTGAAACTCCTAAAGTGATATCCATCGGAGGAACTTAAAGAAATTTCTGAAGAAACTTCTAAAGGAATTTCCGGTGAAACTCCTAAATGAATTTCCAGAGCAACTCCTAGTATTCCCAGAGCAACGTCTAGAAAAACATCTAGAGTAACTTGTACAGGAATCCCCTCTAGATTAACCGGAGAATCTAGTAAAGGAATTAACGTAAGAACTCCAAGAGATATTCCTATAGGATTTCTTGGAGGAAATCCTACCGAAATTCCCGGAGGAAGTTCTAAAGAAACTTCTTGGAAAACTCTTAGAGTAATTAACGGGGGCACTCCTGGAGAAATTCATGGTGGAACTCCTAGAAGAATGTTCAAGGAAACTACTGGAAGAACACTTGGAGGAATTCTTGGATGAATTACGGGAGGAACTTCTAGAGGAATTCTAGGAAGAAACTCTTGATATTGCCGAAGTAATGGTCGGAGGAACTCCTAGAGGAAGTCCCGAAGAAATTCGGAAAGGAATTCCCGAAGGAACTCGTAGAGGAGGATAACTCGTAGGGAAATTTCCGAGGTACTCCTAGCGAAATTGCCGGATTAACTCACAAAGGGATTTTCGAAAGAACTTCAAGAGGAATTCCTGGAGATAGTCCTAGAGAAATTCCTGAGAGAGCATCTAGAAAAATGTTCGGGGAAACTCCTGGAACTACTCCCGGAAGAACTCATGAAGAAACTTCAGGAGGAACTTTTAGAGGTGTTTTCGGAGAAACTACTAAATAAATTGCTGGAGGAATTTAGGATGAATTACCGGGGGAAGTCTTAGAGGAATTCTTGGAAGAAACTCCTGGCATACCCAGTGTAACTTCTAGAAACAAAACTTCTAGAGAATCTCATTGAGGAATTGCCTGAGGAACTTCTTGAGAATATCCCGGTGAAATTTCTAGAGGTGTTCCCGAAGATATTCTTTAAGGAATTCCCGTAGATACTCCTAGAGGAATATCCGGAAGTACTCCTAGATGAATTCCCGGAAGAACACCTGAAGGAATTCCCGGAAGAATTTCTTGAGGAATTCCCGGTAGACCTCCTAGAGGAATTCCCGGAGGAAGTCGTACAGGAATTTTCGGAGGAAATCGTAGAAAATTCCCACAGGAATTCCTAGAAAAATTCCTGGTGGAACTCCTAGAGAAATATTCAGGGAAACTCCTGCAACAATTACCAGAAGAACTCCTGGAGGAACTCATATAGGAATTGTCGTAGGAATTCGTAAAGGGATTCCAGGAGGAACTCATAGAGGTAATGCCGGATGTACTCAATTCCCAGGAAAAACTTCTGAAGGAATTCCCGCAGGAACTTCTAGGGTGATTCCCGGAGGTACTCATAGTGGAATTTTCGGAGGAAATCCTAGAGAAATTTCTAGGGACACTCCTGGAGGAATTACCTGGGGCACCCCTAGAGAAATTCCTAGGTGAACTTCTAGAGGATTGTTCGGGGAAACTCCAGTAGAAATTACTTAGAGGTATTCCTGGAGGAACTAAAAGAATTTCCGGAAAAACTCCTATGGGAACTCCCGGTATCTTCAGAGAAACTTTTTCAAAAATTTCAGGAGGATATCGTAAAGACATTCCTGAAGCAACTTGTTATGGAATCCCGGAAGGAGCTCATTATGGATTCAAGGAGGAACTCATATAGACAAATTCCAGGGGGAACTCTTAAAAGAACACGCGGAGTAACTCCTAAAGAAATTTCTGGAGGAGCTACTTCCCGATGGATCTTCTAGAGAGAGGCTCCCTGAGGAACTCCTAGTGGAGTTCTTGGCGAAACAGCTGAAACAATCCTCAGAGCTTTTGGAGAAATTTCATCTCTCCTGGACGGTCGATGACCTTCGACTGTGGCCGTCTTCCTCCGTGTTCTACTCTGTTCCTGTATCGAATCACCAGACCCGGGCTCCAGAAGGTCACATCAATGATGGACTCTGCATCGTTCCTTCTATAGGTTTTTTGTCGCATACGTTCGCGACATCCATGTTTAGTTTCGAGTAGAGCCCAGCCTCTCGCGTTATTTAAGCGGCTACCCAACACAATCGCCCAGGCGTTGAAGTCTCTACCGATGACCACGGGACTCAATCCCCTTAGTGCGCTTGATAGCGAATCCAGCATAGACAAGAACTGGGCCACCTGATGGGAGCATAACTACTGAAATAGTACACCTCGTTGATCTTCACTACTGCAAAGCCCTCGTGTGACGTGGAAATTATTTCCTGGACCGGAAAACGACCGGTTGTACAGATCGCCGCTAGCTTAGCCTTATCCGCTACCCAGTTCCCGTTATCGGGAGGGATGCGGAGTGGGTCCGATAGTAGAGCCACAGACAAAGTAGAGCGTTCATGTATTCAACTCATTATTTGACGAAAGTAAACGATTTTTGATTGTTGTATCATGGAAACCCAAGTAACCACAAGCATTATATCATAACATTAATTCAATCGTATTATAGTTTAGCTAATGCGAGATAACTTTTATTCTACACCTGTCAAGTAATAAAGCGTTTAATCTACATTATGAAAGCATTGAAGCATTATGGGATTTTGACAGTTCGGTATAGTTCTATAGGGACGTTGTTTAATGCTTCATTGCATTACCATATTAAAAGCTTTATGGCAATCAATAATGCAAGGATTTATTACTTTATATATGCCTTTACTAATGCTTTCATAGTTGTTAACAGAAAAAACATCAGTTCGAAAAAAAATCTGTACAGCCTTTTTAAAAACACAACCATTAAAAAAAAAGAAAAACAAACCCAATTTTTTATGGATTGCTGCGTAGAACTTGGATTATCATGCTCAGATGTTGCTGAAAATTTATATTGTGTATGGTTTTTCTTTATTCTGGTTGGGACATAAAGACAATCAGATGCTGAGGGAACAAAAATTATGTGGGGTTGAGGTATTGGTTTCCTTATTTAACATATAGTGCCCCGATTTCATAAAATAAATGGTAAAAGTGAGCACGTATGGAAACAATAAGAGCAGAATCAACACAGACTAATTTATATCTTTATATTATCTTCGTTTGTGGAATCAATTGGTTCCGCAATCGCTTGTTTTCGAATGAATTTGGGAGAGTAAGATAACTGATGGCATTCAGATCCTAGCACAACTTCTTAGAGCTGCTGAAAACACAAATCAATAAAGCACGAGCTGAGTATACGTTACTTTATGTTGCACATTTTTCCGGGTGCAAAATGCATGGTAGTCGTAGCACAGCGTTAGCGCGTCCGAGTTTCATCGCAGTCCAGTTTCAGCAGTCTAGGTTCAATTCCCGAATTAAAATAAAAAACATGAGTGAAGAGTATCGGAAAAAGTATGAGAAGATAAAAATAGACAGAAAAATGAAAAAAATACTTTTTTTCTTTTGTTGACATGATGCCTTAAGTATACATTCGATACTATTTCATTGCATTAGCTATATGGTACAAGCATTTTTTATGCTTTAGCAAACACCTCAGTAAAGCTTGCTTCAAATCAACAATAGTAGCGCCACTTTCAACTTTAAACCTACTTTAATGGTACCTATATGACAAAACAACTTTACATCGCATGTCATATAATACACTATAAAGCGAAATTAATGCTCTATATGCAGCGTCATGGTTACTTGGGAAGGGACTGAAGGACTATCTGTTTTATGATTTTTGAATTACTATTTTTAAACGACTATTGAAAAAGTAGACTGATTTTGAGTTGTGTCTTCATTACACAAAACTGGTAAAAATGCGTAAATCTCGTGTTTCTCAGTGTATTTCGGATTGTGTATTTGTGAGATGAAAGTTTGAATAGTTGTTCAACATTTGCCATCACAATCTCAAAATGTGGAGCGGACCTGGTTGGATGGTTATAACACTTGACTATCACGCCCAGGACCTGGGATCGAATCCCACTCCCGACAAACTCACAAATTGTGAGTTCTTCCTTCGGAAGGGAAGTAAAGCGTGGGTCCCGAGTTCACACTTTGAGAATCACTGTTCCCTTTTGAATGCTAAGACACGCCGAATGATAAGACAGATCAGCGTCACGAAAGGCCCCACAAAATGTGGATGACTCATGAAGGTTTCCCGTTACATATAGAGCTGAACCACTATATGGTGCAGAAGCCACGTGAGAGGGGCGCTCTTTTAACATATTTAGGCAGGTACCTGCATGAACCGTTCGTTGCGACCACCGAACCCGAGTTGCAACGGAAAGCAAGAATGTTACTTTCGCTTTCGTTTCGATTAGATAAATTGGCTTCAGTAGTGCCTACGAGATCATCTTCAAATTTCCCCTCCTAATGGTGTTTGGGTTTTTTTCCGGTACGTGTTTACACAAAACAGAAACCGACCAGCAGTACATTGTATCTACTATCGTCGTTAGTATGAGGCGTATGAGCACACACTTGGGAGCATTTGCGATGATTTGAGATTTGCGTGCATGGCTACTTACAGTAATGAAATAACCGCCTGGAGTGGGTTGTTTTCAACAATATTTCATGCCTTTTTTCGCTTACCACCACAATCACACTTCAGTTATGGTTGGTTGAACGATTGGGTCGTAAATAAAAATAAAAGAGACGCTTTCAAGATATGCATAAGCGCTGGTATTGGAGAATGAGACGACCAGCTCAGTGCGATCTTTTACACGTTTGCTTTGAAAGAATGTTCATCACGATCCTCACTTCTTGTAAGCAAACGTAAGTACATCTACCTCTACTACATACCTTGACGGAAGAGAAGATCATCATTGATCGTTACGAGTCAGAGCGAGGGAGGCAAGGCAGTAATGAAGCTTCATCGTATCAAATACTAGCATCGGTTTAGTGTTAAAATTAGTTTGACCTTTCCGACATTACAGGTGGAACGGTATAGATAGCGTTTCCGCTAATGATAAGAAATGTTCAATAGAGAGTTGATATCGCAATGATATCGCTTCCAACTTAATAAATCAGTGATACTGTGTGGCACGAGAGACACAAAACATGCAGAAGTAATGAATCAGTGCAACGATAGCTGAATGATTTATGGCTGATTACATTTGGATTGGTTTGCACTTTTGTAGATCTGCACGATTTCACCGCATTTTGTCAACTTACATAAATTATGGAGTTTTCTGTTTGAGCTTTATTAATTTATTTATTAATCAATTGAAAATACGACTTGTCCATAGCCTGGGATACAAGGCGTCATACCAATTTGAAGTGACCATTTCGATTCCCGTCGATCAAGAAAATAATCAGGACCTTTTGAAACCAGTGTCCTCAGAGGGGTGGAGTTCGACAATCGATCCAAACGTTGCGTCTACAAAAGGCAGCACATCATTCGCGAAACAAACAATTCGGCCGGATTTTGTGACAATTGTATTTACTCGCATTTGAGCTATTCAACGCTGTTACAAACTGACCCGGAAGGTTACGGTGCATTTATTAAGAATCATAACGATCCTCAAAACCTTCCAAAATCCAACCGACTCGATATTGTTCCTTGGGTAGCATTAAGCCTCGGTGGAATCCCTGTGTCTGATGAATACCGTTGCTCCTGGGTGAATATGCCGTAATATATGCCATGCCCTCACCAGACCAACCCGAAGGTTGTCCATGAGGGACTTTATTTTGTCATGCCCTCACCAGACCAACCTGAAGGTTGTCCATTAGGGACTTTATAGGGACTTCACTTTTGATCCGCCAGATGTGAACCTGGAGCTTCGTGTTCCGTTGGTAAATCTTGCCGCAGGTGCACTTGAACGGATGAATTCCTACGTGAGCCAGCTGATGGAACTTGTAGAAATTTCCTCGCCTAGATCCTCTGAGTGTCCTTCTCCTTCAATTAATTCTTCGTTTTTGTTTATCTTCTCAGGGATCCGATCCTCGTCACCATTTTGTGGTGGGTTTCGTACTTGCTT
This sequence comes from Aedes albopictus, assembly GCF_035046485.1. Classification (NCBI taxonomy): domain Eukaryota; kingdom Metazoa; phylum Arthropoda; class Insecta; order Diptera; family Culicidae; genus Aedes; species Aedes albopictus. The sequence continues at coordinate 20,719 of NW_026917405.1, forward strand.
CTTGACAGTTCAATAAGTAATGAGTTGAGTCCTATTCTTGGCCTACTTGATCAATACTAAACTATCACAAACTATCTTTTCATTGCCAATGCTTGCAAACCAATAGAGATGTAAGCATTGAAGAGGAGTGGCCTACTTTGCTGCGTTGTTTGAGATATGTCTATTTCACATTACATTATTGGTGAATATGCTGTAAATCATGGTTTTTAAACAAATTATAAATAGGATTTTTGAGAGGTGAAAGTTTTCATTGCTTCCTATTATTTTGTATTAAAATCTAATAGAATGACTAATTTCGAATTGTGTTTCCTCTTGGACGGAGCTCACTATAACGTCGCTTTCCTGTGATAGGGACACAACTCAAAAAATGAAAACTTCAGAAAAGGCGTTTGAAAACTGGGAATCTCGAAGCACCTTCTACAAGATTTACAACTACTATTTTTTAACTCATAACTTGACAAAAGCAAACTAATTTTGATTGTTGTATCTTGGAAAGGGCTTGGAGGAATATTGAACTATCTGTTTCGTGAATGCTGGATTACTATGTTTTGACGACTATTGAAAAAGTTTACTGATTTGAGTTGTACCTTTATTGCACAACATTGATAAAAATGCGTACCTAAATCTTGCGTTTCCCAACGAATATTTGGAACGAGTCTTTGTGAGATGAATGTTTACATAGTTTTTCACCATTTGCCATCAAAATCTCAAAATTGACATATTTTGACTTGCGTCCCTATTGCAGAAAACCGACGATATATTATTAATGTATTATGCCATGGTACTTTCGATACGATACGATTGTTTAAAATATGGTGACATGACCAAGCAAACATAACTGAAAAATCACATTTCCCCTAGGTTATATCTTATAAAGCTGATATTCTTCGCTTACTTTCTCTTAAATTAGTGCTCTTTCCTTCTGTATTCTGTAGAGTGCTACGTTATAGGTAAAATGCATGGAAAACTACGCACTGTACGAAAGAGAAAGCAACCAAAATAAAAATTATAAAAAACAAATTTACCAGACTTATCAGTATACAAATCGAACCGTTTTTAGAAAACCCAGTAAGAAACGGCGGCTCAAACGATTACACACCAGTCAATTTTGAAACTGCACACAATTATTAAACCAGAATCATAACATATTGCAAGAAAGGGAAAAACTTATTGACTGACGTATAATATGAACAAAACAATTATGAAGAGTTTTTCTAAAAACAACACTTAGATATGGCGTTTTTATATGAATATTTTTGTTGCTGAAAAGCAATACCTTCACAATAGTGCAGATCATATGCAGCAATCACAGCAATGGAACGAGTATCGCAATATATAGATGCATTTAAACGTAATCATATTCGGTTTTGTATTGTGTGGAAAGCGTAGATCATTTAACAAAGCACAAACACTGCGCAAACGATCAATTCCATGTATGTAGACGAAACCGCGTCCAAAAGGTTAGCCGTATTTTAGATTAAGATTAAGTTTTTATATTAGAGAATGGTAATTATTTTGCATACTCTTGTCAAAAACTCAGTGTAAATAGTATTCTTAGTACACGAACCATTCTGTAACCGTAGAGTGAACCCAAATCTATCTAAAACTTTTTATTTCGAGTCATATGTTATTTAGTCAATGTACCCCACACAAAACAAGGACATCAAATGTATACTTTTCTAATGAATAATGTTGTGTTGAATTCGTAAATGGAAGTCATGTGTAAGATACAAATAAACCTACGTCAAAATGGGGCTCACCGAAATTTTTGATCCAAAATTGATGTACCGCACTATGTTTCTATGCGACAATATATCTATAATATAATTTACCCGAGTATCATTTTCTTGTTTAAGAATCTTTAACAATCCGAAAGATCCATACCTTCTATGAATTTCATCATACTATTAAAACAGTTTTTAATCCTAATCTAATAAGTCCATAATAAGTCCATAAAAGACCATACAATAAAAAAAATTTAAATCAATTTAAATTAAATGCGGATTGTTGATCTTCCAATATCTGGGTGTGGTATCCCCCTTGACCTCTCCTCCCTTTCTGGGTATTGAGAAAAGCGTTGCCACGAGGATATTTTTCGGCAATTTGATTGAATGACTAAACTATTAACGCGCACTGAAACGGCTAAAACTAGCAACAGCCAAAATCTCAAAAAAAAAAAAATATTAAAACGATGAAAGTCTTTAGCGAGATGTTCCTTCTTTTAAAACATCTGCGCCAAAAACTATTGAAAAATATCCATAGGTCTTACAGTAGTTCAACCAAAACCTGTATTTGTATTGCTTCGCCCATACAAAATGTTCGGCGATTTTGATCAAGTTTATTTCTAATTTCTAATTTTTAATTGAGCGATAATATAGCTGCCTTTATTAAACCTCACATATATTTTCGTTCTGAAATTTGTATTGTAAAATGTATTTGGCTATAAATGATCACTCTGTGCTATGGGCGGGCATGCTGTCGCTACGGAACCGGTTACGGGCGTTCGGATTTCCGGACATAATCTCCGGAGGAACCTGCTACATACTGTATACCATGGGTTCTCAAACTTTTTCAGCTTGCGTCCCACTTTTGATTTTTAAAGATTCTGGCGACCCACCAGCTCGCACTTTCATAAAATACGTCATTTTTGCTAATTTAGACTGATTTTTTAAATAAGCATATCTTTTTTTATCATTTTCGTTTTGATAAACTGACGTTACGTAGCACTCAAACTAAAAAAGGGGTTTTCTTAAACTTTATGATCTTTTCGTTTTTTTTTTTGGAAAAATCTAAAAAAGGATAAGTTTTCCAAGTTTTAAGCTTGAGTGAACTTTTAGTCTGAAGAATTTAAGATAAGTTTCCAAATTTATAATATATTTAACCAAACTGGCTTCATGCAACACTATAGAACAAGTTGAAGCTAATCTCACAAGTTTTAGAAATAAACCATATACACAAAGTCTTTGAAGATATAGTAGCAAATTAGTGCTTCTGCAGAACTTTTTAAAATCTACAGCGAGCGGGTGACAATTACGTAGAGTTTTCAGAATTCAGCACTGTTGAAAGTTCACATGAATCCTCTTGAAGTTTTAAATTATATCCTTCACAAACACTTACTTTATTTCTATTTTTATTGAAATCACTTTTCTGTTGCTTTGATTTCCGTAAAAGTTCATGCTATCGACTTCGAACAGAATTTTACCGAAATCTAGCTATACTAAAGTTCGGTATTTTTTTGCTGATATTTGGTGTTTTCAATTGATTCATGTTTTAACTGCTGATAAACGTGTAAATTTAATTGAAAATGCATCTTTAGGCCACAACTTGAACTCATTTTTTCTAAAATACAAGTAAAATCCAACATTTTACGTTGTTCTCAAATCTTCTGATGGAAAACTCATAGTTTCACAATCGACTTCAGAACGCAGACAGTAGTTTGAATATTTAATGTACTCCAGACCAAGAATTGTAATACAAAATTTTGAGTAGAATTGAAAACAAACTGAATTTCTAGAAATAACTCTGGCGATTCGCCAAGGAGGTATTTCTAAATTAGAAAATGGCTAGTAATTATTTTATATAAATTAATTAAGACAATAATTACAATATTTCCCAAGCTTTCGCCATAGTTTGAGAAACGCTGCTGTATACTGTGGTTCCCATTCATAATCCTTTTTTGCAGCTTGAAGTATTGTATTCAGAGGTATGATGTTTTAGAAGAGTTTGTTTTATATACTTAACTCTTTATTTTGGAATTTTCGTCTTGATGATTAATCCACCTAAAAGTTTTAATTGGTGTCTTCTACAAAGTTGCAGGGAAAGGTATTGTTGGAAAGTTTGCCGAACAAACTATTACCGTATTTGTTCAACTTTAAGAGTTATGTGTCATTGTTTGTGGACGACCCCTTATAATAGGTTTTTTCTTATATAACTTTTTCTATGGATTTTTAGGAGTTTTCGAGTGTTTTACAAAGTTGTTCCTTATGATGGAATACACCTCCCTCAGCTTTTTTCTTCGTACTTCGTACTACGCTCCAAGTAGACTAGAGCCTGCATCTCAACTTCCTCAAAAATCTTAGAAAGACTCCCCGGGAGAAATTCCTGTAGGGACTCTTTGATTTTTACAGAAATTATTGCTGGAATTCCTCACACAATCTCAGTCACTAGCTTCGGCTTATTTTTCTTTTTTCTCTCATTCTCTGTTATAAACATGAGAAAACAGGAATGGAAAAGAGAGCAAGTGCCACATTTTCCACTCTTCTTTTTCTCGTGTTTGTAAAAA
>NW_026917406.1:0-25000 GCF_035046485.1 Aedes albopictus
ATTTGATCAGGAATTACTCCAGCAATTCCATTATAATAATACCCACAGAAGTTCAGATTTTTTGAATTTCATTGATTCAAGCAGGAACTCTTCCAGAGATTCGTACAGAAGTTTATACAAAGATTCGTTTAGGATCTCCTCCAGATATTCCTCCATGTATTTTCCCAGCAATTTCCTATGAGGAAAACTCTAAGATCATTTTCCACGGATTCTCGAATATCTAGAGTTTTTTTTTTCCTAGGGATCTTCACGGAAACTTATTTAGGCGTTCCCGCAAGTATTTCCATAGGAATTCATTAAGAATGCTTCAAGAATACTTTCAGAAAATCCCCCGAGAATTTTATCAATGGATTTCTCAAGGATTTTTTCTGAAAATTCCTCAATACACTTTTCTAGACATTACACCAAGGGTTTTCGGAGGAGTTTGTCCAAGTATTTGTGCAGGAAATTCTTCAAAAAATATTTCTGAGATTCCTTCAAGAGTTTTTGCTGTTATCTGAAATTTATTTAAGAGTCCTGAGTCCTGCGATTTCTACAAAGATTTTTTTCCAGAAATTACTGTTCAGATATCTTTATAAATTTCTTTAGAGATTCCTTAAAATATATCTCCAAGGACCTTTTCAGAAATGTATAGAGTTTCTTGAGGAATTCTTTCAGGGTTCAGCAGAAATTCCTAAAAGGATTTGTTTTTAAGATTTGATCCTGTGGTTCCGTTAGAAGGATCTCTTGGGATTCCTTCAGAGATTCCTCAGATTGTTTAGATGAGGTGCTTCACTTATTTGAAATTTGTTTGAGAAAACTAAGTAAAGTATGTACTAGGATTATTGCGTATAGGTACCTGAAGTGTACTACTGCACCTACTTGTGGCTGCAGTAGTATTGATTGATCGCAGACCTATCATCAATTGAATACGTACGTTGAATGGTTTGTCCTACGAAGTGAAAGTGACTGTGGTATGACAAATAGATTATGACAGCGGTCGCTTCACATCATCGGGATAAGAAAGATTGAGGAGATCGGTTCAAAGTTCACGTGTCCATAGTCAAATGTGAAGTTTTTCTTAAAACCTGTTATCTTATATTCCAGTTGGTTCGATGACAAAAGGGTAAGAGCAGGATTACTCACTAAATCATTATACAATCCATACATTTTCTAAACATTCGCTATTTTTATCATGCTGTTATACATATATTGGAAGCTGTTTTAGTTCTGGAATGAGTTGATGATATGATATAATAAAACTGCTTGCAAGGACTTGGCCACGTGTATGGAGGAGATGAGAAAGTCTTTGTACATCCCCAACTAACATTTTCAGCGCTATAAGCTTCAGTCATTTGCTTTTTGTTGTGTAACCATCAGATTGAAGCAGTCAACGCTGATTAAAATGGAAGCCGGTGAAATATAAACCATAAGCTAAAACACGGCTGCAAAACAAGCACCATACAGCTACCAAACTCGGCTTTCAGAAAAAAATCACTTTTCACTGGGGCTGCTTTTACTGCACTCTATTCCAACTCCGGGAGATTTCGCGGAAGATGTGAAAACTTAAAAGAATCGAATAGGAGTCCCCACTAACAAAACAGCTGCTACTACACAGTACTGTTCGTAATACTGATAAATTCACAAACCAACAGCGCTTCGATGGCCGTTATGCGATATTATTACAGCTAGAAGCCGTAATAAAGAAACTGTTGATATACCAACACGGCTTGTCGGATGTAAACATTATTGTCAAAACAAACTTCAAGCGGGATATAATATATTATTAGCTATATTATAGCTACCACACAAATACTTTACAGCTATCCATCTTTGTGCTGTGAAATTATTTGGGTTGCTTGTATAGCACTTTAATCCAACTCCGGAAGATTTTCCGGAAGAATCGAATAAGAGTTCAAACCAATAAAACAGCTGCTTTTATAAAGTACGTTTTGTAATGTTGCCGAATACACTAAACAGCAGCGCTGTGTAGCTATTTAAGGAACATTCTTTCAGCTTGTTCAGTGTAAACATTATTGCGTTTGACGTTTCACAAGCTTTTGCGGTAAGATGAAGTTGGGTAAGGTTTATTGTGGCACAATTATGAAGCCTTGTCTGGAGTAAAACAAAATGGGCTATTTTCTATGCTATTTATATATAGCAGTGTGGCAGCGAGGACATCATCGGGACCAGTGGATACGGAGATCCGGAGTTCGATTCCAAGTAGCGGCAAGTACTTTAATTATTCAATTTTAAAAGCGATAATTCCAGTTCCACATGTATTGCGTCACGGTATCCGTAACCTAATTATATTTAATCAATTAAATTGGGGATGCCGTGTAATTATTGTTGAACAACTGTGAAAAGGCTGAAAAAGCGCCTTCTCAAACTGTTATTCAGTTAGTGGTTACATAGGAGCTGAGAAAAGACTGGGTGGTATAGAAGCTACTCGCACAGCATAAACATGTGGGTTAAGTTCACCAGATTTATTGTTATAGGGCTTGCATAGAAGCTTCCGTCCATATGTACAACACATTAACTCAGCATCAAGCCGTATTGAGGGCGCTTTGTTGACGTTTACATTCACAATAAATGTTAGTTGGGTCTGCAATAGCGATGAATATACTCATCTTTGTAACTCCATCCACTACATTTTCAAGTGTTCATGCTAAGCTATGCTGCTGCTATGCTTTTATTGATTATATTTCAGCATCAGCATTTTATTGATAAGATTTTCACTCGAGGATTCTAATTTCTTTGAGATGAAGATCTGGAAAAGAAAACGGATTCTTGTTACCTATTCAACTTTAGTTGATTTGATCACATCCTCAACAAAAATGCTGGATCAACTCATGTGTACCACAATCACACCTTCCATCACGATCCTTGGCCGTAAATTTGCATAAATTCTGCAACATCATCGACATGGAATGTTTCACCCTTCCTGCAACAAACGGGCGCGATCGGCGATCGTTCACCTTGTTCTTCTGCAAGATCACACAGAAAAAAAAACGATCAGCTCCCCAATTTGTAAGCATCTGCTTCGAAACGAGGTGTTTCTCTGGACAAGACTGATATCACACAACCATTTACCCTGTTAATCGATAATCCTTGTTCTGACTTGGGATTATCGCCTCCTTCTGGCCGGCAAATGCGCGAGAACGATCGTTATCGCTCGTTGACTCGAATCCGCTGATGATGCCATTATTTAATTAATTAACAATTCACAGCCCACCAGACAACAACCGCCGGCCGGTTGACCGGCCCAGCCCAGATCGCCCACCACCACCACTGGATACGACAGTTCGTCCGATCGCTGCCCCGTTAATCCGGGCGGATTGAAACCTGTCAGCATTTTTCAACGTTTGACTGTTTGGAAAATAAACAAACATTTTGGATGGGGCCCATAGATGGGCGCGCGGGGATCGAAAAGGGGAGCACATCATCAGCGAAAAAAAAGAGCTCAATCATTCAGGAATCCTCTTTTCGACGAGAGATGTCGATCAATCGGTTGTTCGCTTCGTCCGTCCTTCGCGCCTGGGCTACGCGAGCAAGTTCAACAGCACTAGAGAGCAAACGTGCTCTCCTCCGCCGGAGGTTCTATGTAGATCTTCCTCGCGATCTTCCCCCCGCTGTCCGGCGCTGACTCATAAAATTATTTAATTACGTTTTATTGATCATTTACATTTTTTGTTCGACTGTTGTAGGAGCGCTGTTCAAGCATCCTACGGCGATCTTCCTAGCCCTGGCTAGCATCGATCGAGCGGTGGAGTCTGGGTGCTAGAGTGTGCGCGGCTGCGAAGCTTTTAGGCGGCGCGCGCTCGATCGCTCAACTGCGCGCCGCGATGTGTGGACTAGAGCTCTGTAATTATTCTCTCCTATTTTTATTGCTTTTTAAATGCACGATCGTCGGGTGCTAGAGCTAGGCGGACTCGCGATCACTTCCACTAACTCGGCAGGCCATGCTAGGAGCTAGGGCCTTACTAGGGGTACACAGGGGCGGCCATCAGCTTGGAACTGTATCTCAGCAGCGGCGAGCGCAGTGTGCCTAGATCTAGTAGGCTGAAAAGCCCTGACCAGTCGATCCTAGGATCGGTAGGCCGCGTACGTATACAAGGTAAGGTGGAGGCAAGGCCTGCTGAGATCTACAATGGTAGACGAGCGCGCGCGATTCCAAACCAAAAGCTCCGCTGACTGGCGAGTCGAGTGAGCGCAGAAATGGGCGATAAATATTCCTATAAATAATTTCCCAAAAACCGGTTTGAATCGCGGCGAGCAACGCGGGCTTGCTCGGGTGTTCGACATTGCCGCGGCACGGCTGCTGCTGGCTGCTGGCGGCCGCGTATCACATTGTAGTCCGTCCGTCCGTCCAAGTAAAGGTGGGTTTGAGGTACATACAGCGATTTTGTAATCTCTGTTTCGCTTGTTTAAGGTACCGGAGGGGTAGGACAGCGAGAATGCCATGAATATGGATTAGAGGATTTGTTTTTCGAACTAAATTGATCATGACATCTATTTGTCAAAATTTTTGGAAGCGGTGCGTCTAGATCTAACAGGTAGTCGTAGATCGTGTAGATCGATTCTAATGGAGTTGTGTGAGGTGCAAGCGGAGGAGGGCTACTCGTGTTTGGCTGGACAAATTTTGAACGGAAGCTTAATTGAAAGTGGTACATTCGTCAGTTGATGTTAACCTGAAATATGATCCTCTTAAATGTATTTATATTGATTACATCTTCAAAATCCTAGTCAATTATTCACTATAAACGATCTAGCCTGATCCTTCTACATCTGAAGAGCTGATCATACTGCTCAAGTATTCTACGAAAGACTTGAACCCGTGAGGCTGAATTTATAGAAAGCTGAATACATACAGAAACGCGAAATGTTGAAAATGTCTAAAAAGCTGATGTGGAATAAGGCTGAACTCTAGGCTGAAATTGCGATTCAACTATAGACACTATTCCATAGACTCGCGGAGGCGAAGACAACTGTAGCCAAACGATCTGTCAGTTCGTGTAGCCAAACGAGCATGACCTCACGATTTCAATAGCGGCAATGGATTGCGTGACGTCATATTCGTTCGGTACACTCTAAATTCACGGCAAAACACACTAAAATCGTATTGCTCAACCATGCCTGCGCGAGTCTATGGAATCTATAGTGTAGATTCAACTAGTTTTCAAAAAGTTCGATTTCAACCTTTTATGTTCAGCCTTATGTGAATTCGGCCTTTTATAAGCATCCCGACTTTACGGGAAGAACGATCATTTCGACAATGATTTTTCATAAGGGCCTAACTGACTTGCTCGATTTCTCTTCGTTGACTTTCGCTAATAACTTGATCAAAACAAACAAAATCATTATTCTTTTTGTTTCTATAGCAACATGTAGTCGTCTTCTTCGCATTTCAACCAAACAATTTTTGGAAAACTCAATACACATTCGATGAAGAGAACTCGAAAACGTTAGTTAGGCCCAAATGAAAAATCAGTGTCGGTTTCGTCGATTCATTCAGCTGTAAGTGGCACTCCCTGTATCAAGAAGTGTCACCCATCGTACAAACGGTAAACAATCTTTTCCCGTACATACGCCCACCTTCAGCCGAACACTTTTCTCCACTCATGTTCTCGCCCAGGCAGGCCCAGGAGCACTTGACATCGTTTTATCTTGGAACTCTTCGCTTCCGACCACGAGGCTATTTGCACTATGAAGTCTGCGAGTAGGAGTGGTGGGAAGAACTCTTGAGCCCACACTGACTGCGCTGCGATCTGTGCTGTGCTCTTCTCGGCTGCTGCACATCACCCCGTAAAAGCCTGCCGGACTTGACTTCGGAAGGAACCTCAGTGGTCGCGCGCAGAAGGCCTCCATCCAGTGGGCACTCGAGAGTGTACCCGCGCCGACCTGCCGGCCGTGTCGAGGTTTATTAAAATTTTATGTGCTTATTTATTTAACACCATTTCGCCTCGCTTTTGCTCTTTCTCTGGCTCTCCTCAACCTCCTCCCGGAGGAAGCTATGTGATGCATCCCACCCCTACTACTCCACGTGTACCCTCCAGATACTAAGGTAGATCAAGAAGAGAAAGGTGATAAAATGTAAGCGCGATCGAATGCACTCCGGTTTGTCTTCGCTCGCATCGCTGTTTGTTGGCAGCCGCGCAGCAATCCGGATGGACTTCAAATCGAATCGAAGCAGGCCTTGCACTGCATTACCCATGCAGACAGACAGTAGAAGAGTAGGCGCGCACGCGCAGGCAGGGAGCCCTCCCGGTTTCCATGTAAACAAGGTTCCGATTAATTGCTTTGAACTTTTGATTCCGTGTTTACCCAAGCAAGCCATGAATTCGCTCGAAGCTCAGGCTCTCTGAAACATCGAACCTCCTTCGTTCGGAATCAATTGATCGCGGTGTGCGATGGATGGAATCTATTGCTCAGAGCAGACCAGACCGGATTTGATGCGCGCGACCACGCGAAGGTTGATGTCCGTACTTAATTTCAGCAAGCGAGCTGGGCGACGAAGTTACGCCTACTTCTGCTTTCCGATTTGACGTGATTGCGCACAAAAAGAAGCGATGATTATGCAATTAAAATGGCAAAAGGTCGCCACTGCTTGCCACCATCAGTTCGTTGAAATTGACCAAACAACTTCTCTAGGAGCATTTGTTAAGGGCGGACGGGACGGTCGGGGAAATATCCGCCATTGCTCTGTTGCTACTAAGATGGTAATCTCAGATTCTACTTCATATTTTGCAACAAAAACCTATCACTGTGTATGCTCACTTGCAGTGCATATGCTGATTGTTTTTCAGCATCTTCAGTGCGATAGAACTCGAGATTACCATCTTCAAAAACGCGAGGCAAATTGTTAGAAAGAGAGGCAAGATAGGAAAAATAACACGGCGTCCCGTTTCACCTTAAATCTATTACTTATTACATTCCTTCGAAGACTCAAAAATAGTCAAGCATGGAATATTTTGGAATCAATTGAAAGCTTAGTGTTAAATATATCGATTTGAACAAGTTTGACTGACAATTTACGAAATTTCGCTGGGAATAGGAGGCAATCAGTGAAGTACTAGATTGAAAGTAGTGAGCCGAATATTTGTATGGTGAGATGTTCAATTCTCCATTTCTGCAATGAATTGGTGCAAACAGCGTGGGTTATATGATTTCTTGACTAATTTGATGTTGTTTGAGCAAAAGTTTGGGTAACTTTGTTGTTGTATTATTTATTTCATGCAACTTCAACAACACAGTTACCCAAACTTTTGCTCAAACATCATCAAATTAGCCAAGAAATCATATAACCCACGCTGTTTGCACCAATTCATTGCAGAAATGGAGAATTGAACATCTCACCATACGAAAATCCAGCTCACTACTTTCAATCTAGTACTTCACTGATTGCCTCCTATTCCTCCAAAATGTTTCTTCTGAGGATTTCCCTTTAGACGCTTCTGGGAATAGGTATCTACAGAAATACTGACAATAAATTCTGGAAGATTCCCACTAGAAACTACAGGATTTCTAGATTTCTAGAACTCCTGCAAGATTTCCATAAAGAACTTTTGAAGATTTCTCACTAAGTACTTCTAGATGACACCTGGAGGATTCCCAGAACGGCAAGGTCTTCATAAGGATCACAAAGGAGGCCAGAAGGGACATCTGGAGAATTTTCAAAAAAACCGCTGATGAATTTGCGAAAGGAACTGCTGGAGCTTATAGAGAGGATTCCCAAAAACAACTCCTGGAGGGTTGCTAGAATAAGCCCCTGCAGATTTACCAGGCGGATTACACGGAAGAAACGCAGAACAAATTTCAAAGCCGAATATAGCGAGAATCCAGCGAAAGTGCTTGGAAAATTCAAGATCGTAGCTCCAGACGTAACTTGTGCACGAATACCAGAATGAACTCCTGTAGGAATCCCAGAAGTAATTCCTGGAAAAAATCTTGGGCGATTTCCTGGAAAAAGTCCAGAAGGAACTCTTTGAAGAATCACATAAAGATTGTTGCAGTTGAAATGCTTCTTATAAAATAACAGCTGTTTTTGATAAAAAAAAAGGCATGGAACGAATTAACCAATTCATATGGATGCATATGAATTGATGAGCTCGTGAAGAGCAGAGCAGAGTGAAACCAAATTTACGTACATATCGAACTGTCAAATCGGCAACCTATCGAATCCACCAGCAAAACATTCAAAACAGAATCTGGCGAAGAAGAACAACAACAATCAAAAGAAGCCGTTTTCGCGGGACTCTGATATAAACAGACCGCAGACAAATAGACGTAACACTCTTCAAAACGGCTTGGTACATGCATTTACCGATCAATTCAAATTTCATTTGATTTCCGTGATCCTCCACCAGAGGCGCTAGTGTTTGATCGCTTTGACGTTTGTCATTGTAAACGTTGCTTAAGGTGAAACGGGACGCCGTGTTATTTTTCCTATCTTGCCTCTCTTTCTAACAATTTGCCTCACGATTTTGAAGATGGTAATCTCGAGTTCTATCGCACTGAAGATGCTGAAAAACAATCAGCATATGCGCTGCAAGTGAGCATACACAATGATAGGTTTTTGTTGCAAAATATGAAGTAGCATCTGAGATTACCATCTTAGTAACAACTGAGCAATGGCGGAAATTTTCTCGATCGTCCCGTCCGCCCTTAATGATGCAAACGCAAATTACAAACCATTTGTGTAGTAGTGTACGTATTAGACAAACGTCAAGTTTAAATCCATCATGGTCGGCAGTGTCTCGCGCGGTTTTACCAACAGGTGGCAGTGTTCTCATGAAAAGACGCCGGACAAAAGTTTTTGATGAATTTCTCTAAGAGTTTGTCTGTGAACAGACTCTTGTTCCTTGCTATCCACCATTTCGTCTAGAATATTCGGAATATCAAAAATCGTAGTAGACAGTAGGGTCTGGGACTATTAAATTTTGGATAGGAGGTCCTATTCTGGGCACTTGATGCGATAACTCAGTCAATTTCGAACCGATTGGCTTGACCATCAGATACGTGCAGTATCTATTCATGTTCAAAAATTCAAGTCAATCGATTTTGAATTAGCTGAGCTATAGTAGCAGGTGCCCAAAATAGGTCCCGTGCCCAAATGGTCCCTGACCCTAAACAGTTAGTCAAGACAGTAATTTTTAATGTTTCGGCTGATTTTTTTTTTCGTATTCGATTCTATTTCACCTCTGACCATCTGTCATTCGCACCATACCATAACTGATCTACAACTGATACGCAAGTCCCAGCAGCGCAGTGGTGAAGGTTTGGCCACACGCAGATTGGTAAATTGTAGGAGACCACTGACTGAGTTACCTGGTGTGTACTCTGATCTAGCGAATCGTCAATTTGGCACACACCAGACCAGACATACGCCACCTATGAATGATGATCACCAATCGATCGATAATGGTGGGAAAATCCATCGGTCGACGCCAACCGGACTGCGGTCCCCTACGTGATCTGTGTACCATATCCAACTGTATATGTGTACTGAATGATCGCTACTGGATCGTTTTATCCTGTTTTATCGATTCAGAACCTCGTTACGTATACGTACGTCACGGTGTGTCTGGTATAAGAAATTTATTACAAAAAAATAGGCATCGCTAATTTTTACGTTACGTGAAAGTTGACGCTACTAGCTTTCATTCAAGCCCAACATCGAAATATTCCATCGGGGGAACTTTTTCATACAAAAATTGGGTATGTTTGTTAAGTAGAAATAGGGATTAATTTGGAACCGTTCATTTTGTATGGGGAAAAACAGTATTCTGAAAAAGTTGTTCGAGATCCCTCGGTGGATTTTTTTGAGGGACCGTGCAAATGAAAGCTGGAAGTCTCTATTTTTGAATAGCGAAAAATTTGGCGATGCCCAATTTTTTGTTATAAACCTTTCCCATACACACGCCGTGACGTCCCACCCGAAGAGGTATTTCTTTGAAAACAAATAAAATTTCGCTGATGAGAACAACCTTGTGTTAAATATCCAAATTTAATGTATACTAATAAATTGTATGAACCGGTACCATGGCAACGCAACGTGAGGGCGCGCCCTTGTGCTCAATTAGCCTACTTACATCGGTTTCGGAGATTTTTGTTTTTTCAATTTTCGACTGACGCGGACGGGTCATTTATTTCCAATCGAAATGTCATGACAGTCGGGGAGAAAAAAAAAATCATCGCAAACTACGTACATAAATCGCCGTGTTTTTCGATTACGCCATCAGCGACCGACCGTACTGCACTGTTCTCTCGACTTTGGAGATCTGTCCTTTCCCAAGTCCCAAGCGATGATGGTGAGATGCGTGGACGTTACGGCCGGCCGGCGGCAGCGCGGACTCTCTCATCAGGTGACAGGTCATCGCCGGCGTAGTTGCTATGGCTGCCATGCCATGCCACCGCCGAATGTGCGCGGGTTGCTGCGTTTTTTTTTTTTTTGCGGCGATTTGACCGCGCCGAAAAAAAAACATGTCCACTACAACGGTAAAAAATGAACCGCAAACGGGCCCCAAATATTGCTTATTAATTTAATTTAAGATTCGTGTCTGTTTTTAGCATTTCTTTATGACCTCCTGCTGCACTGCAGCAGTGCTGTGCCGTGTGTCGTGGCGATATCCAAGCAGGCGGCGGCGGGATAAGGTCCATGTTGTGTGCCACAAGTCAGACCGTGTAATCGTTTATCTTTGTTCGGGCTGCGGGCTGCGGCTTTTCTTGCGCGCACGAGATTAAAATCGAGAAAATTATGGAAACGATGCGCGCGCGTAGGCGTGTCGCGCACCGTTTTTGCGTGTTGCAATTTTTCAACCCTTTGGCTTGGCGGATGGATCGGCGCGATCGGGAGGAAGAAAGTTCCGAAGAAGATGGAGATCCCTGCCTGCGGGATATGCAGGCCCCAGCAGGAGAGGATACGCAATGAGGTCCTAAAACCGATACGGGTTTTGCATAAATTTCGTTGATTGGTTCGGATCAGTGTCGCCTTAAGATTTTGTTTTTGTGAGGCGAATGGGGTAAAATGATACCCATTTTACCCAGCTGTCTTTCTGACGTTTTTTTTTTCTTTCGATGTTTTGACTGTCGACCTTTGTGTAGTGTTTATGTGAATTCGACCTAAGTGATGATCCCCTTTTATCAGAATGTTCATTATAAGATGAGCGCCTCTTGGGCTATCGAATAGATTGCTGTGCAATATAGATCAGTTCATACTCGAGCCTTAAACTGTATAGAAGGTGTTCTTTTTGTGATCCGAAATCTTAACTTTTTCACTTTGTTATAAATTTCGGGCAGGTTTTCATCTGCCACTTTGACGTTTTTTTTTTCTTACGCGAGACATTATTGTCAGCAACAACCAGACTCCCATCTGCCACTTTGGCGTCTCCCTTTCTTAGGCGAGACATTCTTGCCAGCACCAGTCAGAATCTCATCTGCCACTTTGGCGTCTCTCTTTCTTACGCGAGACTTTTTCGCCACCACCAGCCAGACTCTCATCTGCCACTTTGGCGTCTCTCTTTCTTACCCGAGACATTATTGTCAGCAACAACCAGACTTCCATCTGTCACTTTGGCATATTCATTTCTTACACAAGACGTTTTTGTCAGCAACAACCAGACTCTCATCTGCCACTTTGGCGTCTCCCTTTCTCAAGCGAGGCATTCTTTCCTGCACCAGTCAGATTCTCATCTGCCACTTTGGCGTCTCCCTTTCTTACGCGAGACATTATTGCCAGTACCACCCAGACTCTCATCTGCCACTTTGGCGTCTGCCTTTCTTATGTGAGACATTATTGCCAGTCCGAATCAGAATTTCATCTGACGCTTTGCAATCTCCCTTTCTCGAGACATTATTGTCAGCATCATCCAGATTTTCATCTGCCACTTTGGCGTATCCCTCTCTTAGGCGAGACATTTCCAGCTTCGGTCAAATTCTCGTCTGCCACTTTGGCGTCTTCCTTTCATACGCGAGACACTATTGCCAGCCCCGGTCAGATTTTCATCTGCCTCTTGACTGTCTTCCTCTCTTACTTGAGGCATGACTGCCTTCTCCGACCACATTATCATCTGCACGGAAAGATCGATGTACACAGAGCAAGGAGTAACTTTCACGCAGCGATCGAAAAGACAAAAGATTTCATGCAAACTTGTGTGAAAATTCACGCAAATTTGTGTAAACCCGGATCAGCACATTTTTTGTGCTGATCCAGTCGCACGCAAATATGAGTGAAAAATCCTTTGTCTTTTTGCAAGTTACTCATTCGCTGTGTACTTGCACTTTAGGGTGTGCCGCTTTGGCGTCTCTCTCTCTCTTAGGCACGACTTTATTTCACGGTCGGTTTTTAATCCGCCGCTTTGGTTTCTCCCTAACTTAGGCAAGACATAATTGGCTGTTCCTGCAAAAACCCCATCTGTCGCTTTGGCGTCTCCCTTTCTTAGGCTAGACATTATTGCCACCACCAGACAGATTCTCAACCGCCACTTTGGCGTTTCCCCAAACGTTTCCCTCTCTCTCAGCACCAGGTAGATTTTTATATGACACTTTGGCATATCCCTCTCCCAGGCACGATTTTCATCCGCCGCTTTGGCGTCTCCCTCTCTTAGGCAAAACTGTATTAGCAGTTGTTACCGCTTTCGCGTCTCCAACCTTCCGCTGGCAAATATCTAGTAGCTTAGAACTCTTGTATGGGTTCTTGCTCGTCGACAATGTGGTACAGTAGACGTTCGCTCGGTGCAAACGCTTTAACTGCAAGTCCGCTAAGTGCAACAATTTTTGCAGTTAATGCACCGCTATTCGTCAAAATGATATGTCAACAGTAATGCGATGTTGATTGATTGATTTGTCTTTATTAGAGAGACTTTCAGCCCTTGGCTGGTTCGTCTCTTAATGCGATGTTTTTCGTGTGCACTTTTGCTGCAATGCGATGTTTTTTGAATGCACATTGGCTGCATTCTGCAGCAACTGACAGTTCTTTGACGTCTGTCAGTTGTTGCAATTACCGAGTTTCATTCGGTAAGTGAAACGTATACATGTTGCAGTTATCGAACGTCTACTGTACTTGACTTTTGACAAGTTCAGGAATAAAATGATACATTATTGGCACAGCCTACTCGATTCTCCACTAAACGAGCACACGGGTGCAAAGCTTTTAAAACTCTAGCCACAGACAAACAGACGTATCACTTGGAACAAAATGCGATAAAAATCATCGTCACGCAAACATAACCTAAGGAACTATCACTCATTTGAATAACATTTCAATGCTAGTTTCAATGACATTTTTAATCCACATTTTATTGAATTACAGTTTTACATTCTCATCACAGCTTGTAGTCAGACCACCGACGAACCGACGTGACAGCTAGAACAAATAAATTCAAATTTGTTGTCCCCGACGCCATGATGAAAAATAGCAGAACACTACCGCCTCCTCTATAACGGTTCACGTTGTTTGGATAGTTTGACTCCAAACCCCCGTGTATTCATATAGGAAAAGGTTCGCGCCTGAGCTGATTTGACAGAAGCGTTCGCTCGCTTTGCTGGTCGACCGTCAAATTTAGGGGGGACACTTTTGAAACACCACTGTCTCGTCGGTTCGTCGGTGGTCAGACGTTGTTCAAACAAAAGAGGAGAAGTTATTCAGCAATCTTTTCTCCAAGCGCGATACAGGCTTAACAGTCGGAAGTAATCTGTGTTATATCAGCCTCATGTGTATTGAACTTGTATTCAGCTATGATAACCTGCTGAAATAGAAACAAATTGGAGTACGAGGTGCAATTATAGACCAATCATGTTTATTTGTCTCATTTAAACGCATTTATAACACACAAACTCTTCTAAAAATTTCTCAACTTGGGATTTGAACTCGTGATCTCCCAATCACCCGTCACATGCCTTGCCGTCTACGCCATTCTGGAATTGGGAAGTTGCTCGCTAAGAGCGAAACATCTTCACAAAGCTGTGAAAGATCAATATTCTGATTTATAAAAGGTTGGAAATATTTACCAAAACAAGTTGTGAAGATGACTACAACTTTGAAATTGCTACGAAAATAAGCAAATATTTCGAATATTTTGCATTGGTGTGCAACAAACCAATACATAATTATTGATGAAGAACTGCTTATAATTATCATCACTTTGACCTGTTGTTCAATCGAAAAGTGATAATCGAACAAATAAATCATAAATCCATTTATATAGCTTACTGTTAAACTTTTATTGAACTTATCCACAATAGCTGAAGTATTGAACATCAAAAGCATTTGTTCAACTTATGTAAATCACAATAATCAGCTTTCGGAAACTGTGGAACATAAGCTTTTTAACCCGTAGAAAAAAGTTCTTCTTCAGCCTATATTAAAGGCAAATCGAACAAATAAAAAATGCTGACGTTTGTTAAGCTTGTAATTAAATTGCTGTTCACATCCATTTGCTCCACATGCATTTTGGCTTATTTACAATGTACATAGCATTATTTCAGCTTATTATTCAGCATTTGGTTTTGTTCAGCTGAGAATGTTATAAACCACCGATAATTCGACGTGCATGCTTATTAATGACTTTGAATTGTTCCTTGGGAATCGCCCAATGCTAATTATGCTGTAGTACGCAAACCCGCTGAGTAGATGGCGGTAGTGAGCATACGTCAAACAGGAGCAAAAGCGATGCGAGCGCCGTGAGCGAGCGATTTGCGAACTACGGAATATTTGAGTAATCCGTTAAAAAGGGAAACGATGAGAAGTGAATAGTGTGAGACGTCTGTTCGTCTGTGCTCTAGCCATGTCAAAACTTCAAAATTATGGTTCTCGCCTTTTCTCAACCAAACTTCAAGAAATTTTGACAGTTAATCACAAAATCTGTCTAGTTTATGAATCGAGACCATGGCTTCGGAATGTACCGTTATTTCGAATTTATAACCGAGAGTCCTGGGGTAATCAAGGGAGTAACCTTCTAAACCGATAGAAGAACCACCTTTGTCTACGAAAACTAGCTTACGACGTATTAAACTTCAGAATGCTGCAGAACACGGCTAGGGGAACATGTTTTCAGAGATCTTGGATACCATTGGCCACTTCTCCAGATGTTCCGGAAACCAAGGGCTCCCAGGAAAATGGTTACTTTTGGAAAAGCTCTGAAACCTAGCTTGCGACGTATCAAACTTCTTGATTTTGCAAGACAGGAACTATCGATACAATTTTTTAGTGATGTATCCAAAATCTGTCACTTCTTCGGATATTCGGAAAACACTGGACTTTAGATATTCCGGGAACCAGGTGCCCCCAAAGGAAGTGGCCTTGTCTTGACCAGTTCTGGAACCTAGCTTGCGACATATCAAACTTCATATTTTTTTCAAAATAAGGCTGTTGGAACATGTTTCTAGTGACTTTGGATGTGAGTGGTGAGCTCGTTTCATGTTATTGTTTTTTTGTGTAATTTAAATATCATGCCTATACTTATTTATTGGAACAAATATTAAACTTATTGGGTAAAATGCTATTTGTTTTGTTATGTTCTGCATTTGAAACCTTATGGAACAAAAGGTTTCGCAAATGGCGCAATACAAGTTCCAGTCCAGATTAACAGCCAGCAGCTGCAAGCCTTCGTTGGCGGGTGGCTCGGCTCCACCAATATTGCACAATTCACGAAGACCAATCCCATCGAAAAACCGCGATCAACCGTCCGTAGGACCATCGATCGTCGTCCGGTGAGTATGGTGGCGATCCCCCACAACAACTGTGGTGCCTGTCTACAGAGAGGTACATATATCTCTAAATGGGGTTGTATATTGACACGCCGCGCCGCACCGACATCGACCAGCAAGCAGTTGAAGAGTATATTTCGTTTTATGTTTATTTATCCTTCGGTCCAAGTGCATATATTTTATGCTTTATTAGTGACGTGGGCCCCGGGGCTATCAGTGCGGTGCGGTCGATCCAACACGGAAAAAGGGGTCACATGGTGTATCATTATTGCGAGGGCTGTACAATTGGCATTCAGTGCGGGGTTGGTCAGCGCGTTGAAGAGCCTGATATTATCTTCAGGAATGTTTCGGTAAATAGATTTTGAGTGCATTGAACGTACATTTGAAAATCTGTAAAGTCTTGTAAAACTCTGATCGAATATCTTGTTAATTTTTAACGACCTTTCGATGATTAGTTGGATAGCTTAGCTATTTGAGAGAATTGCAGAGCCTCTATCCCATCATAGCTCAAAGGTAAAACGAATATTTTGCTAGAGGATAGGCTTCAAAACGAACAGGAACAAACTCACCAAATCAGGCGAATAACGGCACTCCTCAACAGAGAAAACACGTGACAAGCGATTTGAAAACGCAGCCACTCGCGCGCACAGCCTGCTCCGATTCTCCAATTGATCGTTTATTGACCTTCTCTCTTTCTAACCTTTATGACCTTCTTTCAAATTCTAACCTCGAATTCACCCTCTCTCCTCTAGGATTCACCGGAACGCAGTGCGAGATCGACATCGACGAGTGCGCCACCAACCCGTGCCTGAACGGTGGCATCTGCCGCGATATGATCAACTCGTTCAAGTGTACCTGCGCGATCGGATTCACCGGACTACGCTGTCAGATCAACATCGATGACTGCCTGTCGCAACCGTGTCGGAACGGAGGCATCTGCCACGATTCCATCGCCGGATACACGTGCGAGTGCCCTCCCGGCTACACGGGAATGTCCTGCGAGACGAACATCAACGACTGCGCTTCGAACCCGTGTCACCGGGGACACTGCATCGATGGGGACAATTCGTTCACCTGCCAGTGCAATCCGGGTTACACCGGGTACCTATGTCAGATTCAGATCAACGAGTGCGAATCGAACCCGTGCCAGTTTGGAGGACACTGCGAAGATCTGGTCGGGGGTTACATCTGCCGGTGTCAACCGGGAACCTCCGGTCTCAACTGCGAAGTCAACGTCAACGAGTGCCACAGCAATCCCTGTCGGCATGGAGCCAAGTGCATCGACGGTATCAACCGGTACACTTGCCAGTGCGTTCCCGGTTTCACGGGAACTCACTGCGAAACGAACATCAACGAATGCGCATCGGACCCTTGCGCCAACGGCGGTGTCTGCATGGATTTGGTCAACGGGTTCCGCTGCGAATGCCCTCGAGGGTACTTCGATGCCCGGTGTCTGAGCGACGTAGACGAATGCGCATCGAACCCTTGCATCAACGGCGGTCGTTGCGAAGACGGCGTCAACCAATTCATCTGCCATTGTCCACCTGGCTACGGTGGTCGCCGATGCGAAACGGATATTGACGAATGTGGATCGAACCCTTGTCAACACGGCGGCATCTGCCGTGATGGACTGAACTCCTATACCTGCCAGTGCATGCCGGGATATTCCGGAAGGAACTGCGAAATCAACATCGATGACTGCGTTAACAATCCTTGCCGGAACGGAGGTTCCTGCATCGATCTGGTCAATGGCTACAAGTGCGTCTGCCGAGTGCCGTTCACCGGACGGGACTGCGAATCGAAGATGGACCCCTGCTTGCCAAACCGTTGCCGCAACGGAGCCAAGTGTTCACCCAGCCAAAACTACATGGACTTCTCGTGCAGCTGTACTCTCGGTTACACCGGTAGACTATGCGACGAAGACATCAACGAGTGTGCCTTGTCCTCACCGTGCCGAAATGGCGCCACCTGTCGGAACACCAACGGATCCTATCAATGTCTCTGCGCCAAAGGCTACGAGGGTCGCGACTGCACGGTCAACACCGACGACTGCGCCTCCTTCCCGTGTCAGAATGGAGGAACCTGCTTGGACGGTATCGGAGACTACACCTGCCTCTGCGTGGATGGCTTCGAAGGCAAACACTGCGAAGTCGACGTCAACGAGTGCGTGTCGATGCCTTGCCAGAACGGAGCCACTTGCACGCAGTACGTCAACTCGTACACCTGCACCTGCCCGCTCGGCTTCAGCGGAATGAACTGTCAAACCAACGACGAAGACTGCACGGAGAGCTCCTGCATGAACGGCGGTACCTGCATCGACGGTATCAATAGCTACAACTGCTCATGCCAGGCA
This sequence comes from Aedes albopictus, assembly GCF_035046485.1. Taxonomy (NCBI): domain Eukaryota; kingdom Metazoa; phylum Arthropoda; class Insecta; order Diptera; family Culicidae; genus Aedes; species Aedes albopictus. The sequence continues at coordinate 18,038 of NW_026917406.1, forward strand.
GGCTTCACTGGTTCCAACTGCCAGTACAAGATCAACAAATGCGACTCGCAACCCTGCCGGAACGGAGCCACTTGCTACGATTACGACAACGACTACACGTGCCACTGTTCGTACGGCTACACCGGAAAGCAGTGCATGGACTACGTAGACTGGTGTTCGCAGTCCCCTTGCGAAAACGGAGCCACCTGCGTCCAAAGGGAGAACGTCTACCAGTGTATCTGCGCTCCTGGCTGGACCGGCAAGCTGTGCGACGTCGAAATGGTATCGTGTAAGGACGCAGCCATTCGGAAACGCGTCGAGCAGAAACTCCTCTGCCACAACGGAACTTGCGAGGACTTTGGAAACTCCCATCGCTGCCACTGCCAACAAGGCTACACCGGGTCCTACTGCCAGAAGGAAATCAACGAATGCGAGAGCCAACCCTGCCGAAACGGCGGTCACTGCAAGGATCTGATCGGATCATACAAGTGCATCTGCAAAAAGGGCTTCCAGGGTCAGAACTGCGAACTCAACATCGACGAATGCAAGCCGAATCCTTGCCGTAACGGTGGTATCTGCCACGATCTGATCAACGACTACAAGTGTTCGTGTCCACCGGGAACTCTGGGAGTGCTGTGCGAGATCAATACCGATGACTGCGTGCCGGGAGCTTGTCACAACAACGGAAGCTGTATCGACAAAGTCGGAGGATTCGAGTGCCGCTGTCCACCGGGCTTCGTAGGATCCCGATGCGAGGGTGACATCAACGAGTGTCTGTCCAACCCATGCTCGAACCCGGGAACCCTGGACTGCGTCCAGCTGGTCAACGACTACCACTGCAACTGCAAGCCCGGGCACATGGGACGCCACTGCGAGATCAAGGTCGACTTCTGCGCCAACTCGCCGTGCCTGAACGGCGGCATCTGCTCTATCCGCCAGTCCGGACACCACTGCGTCTGCACCGATGGCTACTACGGCAAGAACTGCGAATTCTCCGGACACGACTGCGACTCGAACCCGTGCATCAACGGACTGTGTCAGATTGCCGACGACGGCGGTTACCGGTGCGAGTGTCCGCTGGGAACCAGCGGAGTCAACTGCGAGATCGATATCCTGGACGAGTGCAATTCCAGCCCGTGCGAACGGGGAGCTGCCTGCCAGAACAAGCTGGGCGACTTTGAGTGCTTCTGTCCGCCGAAGTGGGCCGGTAAGACTTGTAACATCTACGACCCGTCGTACAAGGGATGGTTCGAGAGCGACACCAAGAAAAAGGGCATCCTGAACATCTACGCGATCGACTTGGAATACCAGAGGGCACAGTGCGTGAAAAAGGGATGTAGGGAGAAGCAAGGAAACCATAGGTGCGACGAAGAGTGCAACACGTATGCTTGCGATTTTGATGGAAACGACTGCTCGCTGGGAATCAATCCGTGGTTGAACTGTACGGCTAGCATCAACTGCTGGGAAGTGTTCCAGGATGGAATCTGTAACGAAGAGTGTAACAATGCGCAGTGCTTGTTCGATGGACGCGATTGCGAGAAGAAGCTGCAGCCGTGTAATCCGGTGTACGACGCGTACTGTCAGAAGCACTACGCTAATGGGTTCTGCGACTACGGATGTAACAACGCCGAGTGTAACTGGGACGGATTGGATTGCGAGAACGATCGCGAGCCTGCTCAGCTGGCCGAAGGAGCGATTTCTATCATTCTGCTGATGGACATGGAAACGTTTAAGAAGAACTCCGTCCAGTTCCTGCGAGATCTGGGTCATCAACTTAGAACCACAGTCCGGATCAAGAAGAACAGCGCCGGAATGGAGATGATCTTCCCGTGGAAGGGAGGCACCGCCTTGCAGGGATTGGCTGAAAGTGAGTTTGGTCGCAAACACCACGTAGTCTACACGGAAACTCGTCAGACCGGTATCCAAGTCTTCCTGGAGCTGGACAACCGCAAGTGTATCGGAATGACTGGCGCAGAGTGCTTCGGCACGGCAAGTGAAGCTGCAGAGTTCCTCGCCGCAACGGCTTCGAAACATTCCCTATCGAAACAGTTCCCCATCTATCAAGTCAAGGGTGTCAATCCGGATGATGATGGTCTGCCGGAGCAGACCAATACCAACTACGTACTGCTCGGGTTCTTCATTGGACTGTTGCTGTTCGCCATGTGCGGAGTGTTGGTGGCCAACCGAAAGCGAGCTCATGGTGTAACGTGGTTCCCGGAAGGATTCTTTACTGCCAATACCAACGTCCGAAGACCGTCCCGTAGACGGCCCGATGGTCAGGAGATGCGTAACTTGAACAAGAATCCCTCGATGGTTGACATGGCAAACGGGCATATGGGTAACTCGCAGCAGTGGTGCAACAGTGACGATGAGTCGGAAATGCCGCAGCCAAAACGGCTGCGTGGTATTGATCAGGGTTACTCAAGCGATCATACGGCGATTACGGACTACGAAGAAACGGAACCCAGGGTGTGGTCGCAGCAGCACTTCGAAGCAGCTGACATACGGGATCATCCGGCTATGATGACACCTCCGACGCACCACGATGGCGGTCACAACGATGTGGATGTGCGAGGCCCGTGCGGAATGACTCCTCTGATGGTGGCTGCGGTGCGAGGAGGAGGCATTGATTCGGGAGAGGACATTGACGCCGCGGACGACTCAACGGCTCAAATCATCTCGGAATTGGTAGCGCAGGGCGCTGAACTGAACGCAACAATGGACAAGACTGGGGAGACTTCGCTGCATTTGGCGGCTCGATACGCTCGAGCGGACGCAGCCAAGCGATTGCTGGATGCTGGAGCCGATGCCAATAGCCAGGACAATACGGGACGTACGCCACTACACGCAGCCGTGGCGGCCGATGCCATGGGTGTGTTCCAGATCTTGCTGAGGAACCGTGCAACGAATCTGAATGCCCGTATGCATGACGGAACGACGCCATTGATCTTGGCAGCTCGTCTCGCGATCGAAGGAATGGTAGAAGATCTGATCACAGCCGATGCGGATATCAACGCTGCGGACAACAGTGGTAAGACTGCACTGCATTGGGCTGCGGCCGTGAATAATGTGGATGCCGTGAATATCCTTCTAACACATGGCGCAAATCGGGATGCTCAGGATGATAAGGACGAAACTCCGCTGTTCCTTGCCGCTAGGGAAGGATCGTTTGAAGCGTGCAAGGCTTTGCTGGACAACTTTGCCAACCGGGACATTACAGATCACATGGATCGGTTACCACGGGACGTGGCTAGCGAACGGATACATCAAGACATTGTCCGGCTACTGGACGAACACGTGCCACGTAGTCCGCAGATGGTGACGACGATCCCCAACACGATCATGTCACCCACGACGCACCCGCACATGATCACCCATCCGACGATCATTGCTTCGACGAAGCAGAGCAAACAGAAGAAGCGAGCGAAAATGAACGGTGTGGGAGGTCCCCAGAATCCAAACAGCCCGGATAACGATGGCAGCATCCGTCGGAAAGCGGTGGCCAAGAAGCCCACGCCGGGTGCCAAGAAGAACAACAACCTAGGAGATGTGCAGATTTCGGATGATCAGCTGAGTTCTGTGGAGTCGCCACTGGCCAACATCCCCAGTCCGTACGATACGGTCAGTTTGTACTCAAACGCAATGGCCGTACACCAGTTGGATACGATGACCGGTGCCGGCACCGGCAAGAAGCCACCGAGCTACGAGGATTGCATCAAGGTGCGTTTAGTGCTTGGCGGTTTGAGGGGTTCGTTTGACGATTCTATGTTTATTCGATGTTTTCTTTCATTTTTCAGAGCGCACAATCGATGCAATCGCTGCACAACATCAACCTGGACAACTATGGCTACTCGATGGGCGGTGCCGGGAACACTCCGTTCCAAGATTTGCTGATGAACCAGCGGAACAACGTGGCGGCAAACATGTTGCACGCGATGCATGCGATGGGTGAAAGTGGGCTGAGTCCTCCCTATTCGAACCAATCTCCGCCGCACTCGGTGCAGAGTAACCTGGCGCTGTCACCGCAGGGGTATATTGGTAAGTGTTGCGTTCGGGAGTTGTTTGGGATTGAGACTGATGGGGATCTCTTTTTTCTGTGATCTTAGGTTCGCCATCACCGGCCAAGACGAGGCCCAGTTTGCCAACATCGCCGACGCACATCCAAGCGATGAGGCACGCCCAACAGCAGAAGCACGGTGTGCAAATGATCTCCAACGGAAGCATGCAGCAGCAACAGCAACAGCAGCAGCAGCAGCAACAACAACAACAACAGCAAAATAGTGGTAGTATAGGCTGTGGACCGCAGCAGCAGCAACAGCAGAGCAGTAGTAATAACAATAGCAGTAACAACACAAACAGTGCAATGTTGGCCGGCCTGCAGATGAGCTTTGTCAACGGTTCGTCCGGGCTGGAACTGGCGGGCTTTTGTAGTCCCACAGGTGAGCTTACAGTTTTTTTTTTTCTTAGGGAGTTTCAATAGGCTACTTCTTGATTGAAAATTGGAATTGGGTGATTGATTACCCCTCGGGGTACAATTTTGACGTAAGGGAAAAGTTCCCCTTGGGGGTACAATACCCCCTCGGGGTAACATTTTCTCTAGGGCTACGACTTGCCCTAAAGGTGTGATTCCGTATAGAAAGGCAATTACCTCTGCGGTTTTTTTTTAAAACAAAACCTTACCAATGGCCTCCCTTCTCCCTCTTCATCCAGGCCAAGGATCTCAAGCAACCACATCGCAGAACACCACCGCCACCACCATCTCGTCGCCATCGTCGTCGACCATGTCGTCGGCGCACCTTTCGCCGATGTCGTCCGCATCGGCGCACTGCCAGCAGTCGACCCTGAACAGCCAGCAGTCGTCGTTCTACCAATATCTGACGCCACCGAGCCAGCACAGCGGGGGCATAACGCCACAGCACCTGGTCCAAACGCTGGACAGCTACCCGACGCCATCGCCGGAATCGCCCGGCCACTGGTCTAGTTCCTCGCCGCACTCGACTTCGGACTGGTCCGAAGGAGTCCAATCGCCGGCCGCGGCCAACATGAATGTGTACGTGACGAGTGCGGCACCCGGTGGCCACCAGGCCAACAAGGGTTCCGAAGCGATCTACATCTAACCCAGTGACCCAGGGGTTAGAACAGGTTAGTTAATATGCAAGTGCCTCGTCCTAAACGTTGAAAAACACGTGTTTGTACAGAGAAAAGGTGTCCCCTAGCTCCACTTCGTTCTCGAGTGTCCCTGTTGTAGAATGGGACCGGAGCGAAGCGTGATAGTGATAATTTATTCGATAATTTAACTAGTTTTTAAAACAATTTGTTGCAAAAGACTTCCCCCTCGAAGGAACCAAGCGTGCTGAATTACACTGCTTAATGGTGTGCGTGACAGACGAATGAATGGTTGCATGTGTGCGTGAGAGCATGACAACTCGAATTGAAGGAAACCGAGCATTCCTCATTGTAGAGACTCATTTCTTAACTGAAAGAAACGAAACGATTTTAGCCGAAAACTAAAAAAGACAAATTGTACAATACTTCCTTATTAATAGCGAAACATGAAAATAACGCGTGCGATTTATTTTACAAACACACGCACACAAACGCGAAAAAGACAATCTCTCTGCATTTGCATTTTAGATATATATCTATACAAATTGGTAAGACAGTTATTATTTTTCGCTTAGAAAAACCGTAATTTTAGTCACAACCCTGTGTCGTTGTAAATATTTGTGCCTACGGACAAGAAACTCAAGAAACATGGTCTGATTAATAGGTTAGGATTTGCGAACAAATCGTGAAAACAACAAAACAAAACGTGCTACAATTAGCGAGTAAGCACTGCAGTTGAGGTCAAACCGGAAAATGTGACGACATTTGTTTACGAACAGAAACCGTTTCATTTCCCGTAAGCCCAAAAGAAAACAAAACAAGTAAATTATATATATATCGAACACGTGGAAGCTGTCCACAACTGTAGATGTTGTACATAGTCACTGACCAGCAGAGAACAATAAAGAGATCAAACTATACGATAGAAGCGAATGCATTTTTCTCCTCTATTCGTAAAAGTAAAAGTGTATTATTTTATTGACATTTTTTTAACTGTAGCAATTTTAACACAAGTAAACAACTCGATTTTTTAAAACGCGGCGCGAAAGCCCACTAGTTTAGTAGAGTATCTAGGAAAAGAAAATGGAAATTCTCTCTTTTTAATGCGGAACAAAGACAAACATTGTTTAGGAACGGTTGGTTTAACATAGAAGAAAATCTCTTTTCGAACGAGAATCTCAGTGCGCCTTAATCCAGTGAATCCAATATTAATTACAATCAGACCCCTACTTGCAATACCGAAAAAGAAAAACATGACACAAAACTAGGAACGAAAAAACAATCGAACGACTTGAAAGTATTCCAAATGTGCATTTTTTTTTCTTTGAGAAAAGAACATCGGATTTTAAATGAAGTAAATGTTTTTTTTTAACGAGCTGTTTTATTAGGTTTTATTATTAGAGATGAAATATGCAGTTGGACGTGATTTTAAAGAATACAAGTTTTTAGAAGAGCGTATATAAATAGAAAGAGAACGAGACGATATTTGTCTTGAGACGATTTAAAAACAGAGATGAGAATAATAAAATGTATAAAAATTATTTTATAAAAAAAAAAACAAGTGCTGCGTTGTGGCTTTATCCGAACATGGTCCTTAAAGCAAATGAGTTCATGGGAAGTTATCAATCTGGTTTTATCTACAATATATGAGACCTTCACCAAATGACAAGTACTCCAGAATGAGCAATTCAGTTCAATCTCATCACCTCATCAGAATTACCAACTCATCATCGACTTCTAAGCGGCTCACGACTGTTTCGACCGCACAGAGCTATGGAAAGCCATGGGCAGTAACGGTTTTCCCAGTCAACTTTATCAGACTGATTAAAACAACGATGAATGGTGTGAAAAACGGCGTAAAATCTGATTTGGAGGAGT
>NW_026917407.1:0-25000 GCF_035046485.1 Aedes albopictus
TATAGCGTTGTTTCTAAAAGGCATCAGGGTCAAGCAAAACTGCACCCCGCGTGACGGTACTCTGTTTGCAGTCGAGAGTTCTGTCGTTCTTGTTTTTTTTTCTGCAAGCACCACACCGGTTGTTCCGAGTTGCGTGCGGTGCATGTTTAGTAGCAGCCCAGCAGAAGTAACCGCAGCGCGCAGCATAAGGCGATAATGACGTTGACCTTCTTGGGGTGCACTTCTTAGCACTACTCCTGCAGCACAGATGACGGCGGCACGGCGTAGCACTACTCTAATTTAACCATGCCCCTGAAACGGCTTACCGGGAACAGTCACCGCGTGAGAGAAGGTTACGCATAAGACGGTAGTATTTTGGAGACTTTCCGTTATGAATTGACTTGAATTACTGTAAAAGCTACATTCATTGATTTAATTTATTTAGTGTAACATCAAATTAACGATAACACTGTCCGCCCATTTACGCCCCACGTACTCATGTGCCAAACGGATCATTAGCGAGCACCAACTTTATCCGTATAGCCTTAACCACTTTGGATCGCCAAACCGGAGAAGGCGGGTTCGATTCCCGTTCCGGTCGGGAAAATTTTCTCGACTCCCTGGGCATAGTGTATCATTGTACTTGCCTCACAATATACTAATTCATGCAATGGCTGGCAAAGAAAGCCCTCCAATTAATAACTGTGGAAGTGCTCAAAGAACACTAAGTTGGAGAGAGGCAGGCCTAGTTCAAGTGAGAACGTAGAGCCATACAGGAGAAGCAGAAGAAGAAGAAGAAGAAGAAGCCTTAACCACTAGGCTAACTGGAGACCCATCAAAGCTTGGTAGGAAACCCTAAAATAATCACAGAAGAAATCCCGGGAGGAATTGCTGTATAAATCCCGAGAGGAATGCCTGAAGAACTCCCGAGAAGCCAGCAAGGATCCCGGGACGTATACCTGAAAGAATTCTACTAGAATATATTCCACTGAAAGTATACTAGGATGAATCTGTGAAGTAATTCCATAAAAGAATGCTGGCTAGAATTTCTGTAAGGATCCTTTCAGGATCTTCGAAAGCAATTCTGGCAAAAATCCCTGACGTTATTCCTGAAGTAATCCCGTAAAGAATACCTGATGGAATCCTTAGAGGGATCATTACAGGAATGCCTGCTTGAAGCTGAGCAGGAATTCCTGCAAGAACCATAGAAGATGTCTCTATGAGCTAGAATTGCCCGAAAAAATCTCGGCAGAAATGGTGTAGAATTAAACTACCATCTTAGGAATGTCCGCAATCTTGGACTTCAAAATGGCGTCAAATATCGATTATTGACTTCTACTCATCAAGCCCGATCGATAGATATCCATATTGCATGGTATCATAGCTGAAACTACCATTCCTTGGCCGCCATCTTGGATGTGGTCCACCATATTGGATTTCAAAATAGCGTTAAATATCGATTTTTGACTTCTACTGATCAAGCCTGATCGATAGATACCCACATTGTATGGTATTATAGCACAAGCTACCATTCTGTGGCCGCCTTCTTGGATATTGTTCGCCATCTTGGATTTCAAAATGGCGTCGGATACACATTTTTGAGCTCTACTCATGACGCCCGATCGATAGATACCCATATTGCATGGTATCATAGCTGAAACTACCATTCGGTGGCCGCCATCTTGGATGTGGTCCACCATCTTGGATTTCAAAATGGCGTTAAATATCGACTTTTGACTTCTACTCATCAAGCTCGATCGATAGATACCCATATTGCATGGTTTTATAGCTCAAACTACCATTTCATGACCGCCATCTTGGATATGGTCCGCCTTCTTGGAATTCAAAATGGGGTCGTATATTCAATTTTTTAGGTCTACTCATGAAGCCCGATCGATAGATACTCATATTGCATAATATCTGAAGCAGCATTGCCGTTCAATAGCATACATTATGGAGTTTTGGCCGCCATCTTGGAACCAAAGCGACCATCTTGAATTCTAATATCCCTAATACCATTTCCACATCCTAAGGAATGTGTATGCCAAATTTGAATGAAATTTCTTGACGCATTCCAGAGTTATACCGGAACATACATAAATATATATATACGTACATACATATAAACATACAAGCATATAAACATACAATCATACAAACATCGACTTTGGTATGTATTAATTAACAACTCTGCCGAAGAAATGAGCTATAAATTATTACCCACTGTCAAGATTCCAGGATTTTTTTTTTTTCGTTTTGGAAATGAAGCTCATGGATCGTGACAATATGTAATCTTTGCAGCATCGTTTACGCCACCTGGTGAACCAGTCACAAACTACAGTCGAGACTCTTATAAGATTACTGGTCGGGGGGCGCAATAGGAATCCGCTTAATAGGAGACTAAGAGCTTATGGGATTTCGGCATTTTGGGGGTGTAGCCTATTATCTCGGGTGTGTTAAGAGTTAACGCAATACTTTCTTCGGCAAAGTTTTAGGGCTTGATAAGATCTACCATTTAGAACTTTGGTTCATATGATTAGTTGGCAATTTGGCCGCTAGAGGGACCATTAACAATCTGATGCTAAATTGCACTACGGGAACCATATCAGGTTGTCAAGCAAACGTTACGATATGCGACAGCTCAAGAACCTGATAATTTGGAAGGATAGTGTCTTCGGGAAAGTTGTTGGGTACGCCAATAACTTACTGACAATGAGTTGCGAAGTTCGAAATTCCTCCACTGGGCGGCGCTAGTGAGCAAGTAAAATTTCAAAACCTCATATCTCAGAATCCCGATAACTTAGGAAGATGGTGTCTTCGGCAAAGTTGATCAGTATGACATAGACTTACATAAAAATAAACATTTGTTTCGCAATTCTGCCACTAGGCGGCATTTACCGGGTTTTTTCGTCTTTTTTCGACTTTTTTGGCGGTTTTTCGGCTTTGCATGTTCACTAGCGCCGCCTAGTGGCAGAATTGCGAAACAATTGTTTATTTTTATGTAAGTTTATGTCATTCTGATCAACTTTGCCAAAGACACCATCTTTCTAAGTTATCGGGGGGAGCGACACTAGTTTTGCTGAGCCGAAAACCCCCAAAAAAGTCGAAAAAATACGAAAAAAAGCAGTAAACGCCGCCTAGTGGCAGAATTTTGAAACAAGTGTTTATTTTTATGTAAGTTTATGTCATACTGATCAACTTTGCCGAAGACACCAACTTCCTAAATAATCAGGATTCTGAGCTATGAGATTTCTAAAATTTGAAAGTTCACTAGCGCCTCCTAGTGGCAGAATTTTGAACCAAGTGTTTATTTTTATGTAAGTTCTTGTCATTCTGATCAACTTTTCCGAAGACACCAACTTTCTAAGTTATCGGGGGGAGCGACACTAGTTTTGCCAAGCCGAAAAACCGCCAAAAAAATCGAAAAAAGACGAAAAAACCCGGTAAACGCCGCCTAGTGGCAGAATTTTGAAACAAGTGTTTATTTTTATGTAAGTTTATGTTATACTGATCAACTTTGCCGAAGACACCAACTTTCTAAGTTATCAGGATTCTGAGCTATGAGATTTCTAAAATTTGCATGTTCACTAGCGCCGCCTAGTGGCAGAATTGCGAAACAAGTGTTTATTTTTATGTAAGTTCATGTCATACTGATCAACTTTGCCGAAGACACCATCTTCCTAAGTTATCGGGATTCTGAGATATGAGGTTTTGAAATTTTACTTGCTCACTAGCGCCGCCCAGTGGAGGAATTTCGAACTTCGCAACGCATCGTCAGTAAGTTATTGGCGTACCCAACAACTTTTCCGAAGACACTAACTGTTGGGGAGCTTTGTTTTCGGACCTCTTAATAGAGTTGCAAGAGTGGTATTCTATGCCGAGCTCTTTAAGCTAAAAATATAGTTTATTAGTGAAGCTTAACGATACTGAATTCATTGTCACTTACAAACTGGTCACCCTATTTTATCTGCCCCAACAATCTTCGACAATCCTGATTATTTCACACCAATGCCTGTTGAGCGAATGGGTAATTTATCTTAATCTGATTTTTGTATAAATATTTAGTAAATCACTTACAATTAGCATATAATCGTGGAACCTAAGATACAATAAACCGAAATATTCAGCGGGTTTTAAGCTGCTAACCTAAATGCAAAAGAATTATAGGAAATTGTTTACTTCGCCCTATTCCATAATTTCTCACACTTACAAAATTAGAAAAGATATTAGTCTGGCTAATTCACTGGCGCAAATTCCTATAGGCCGCCCGAAAATAGTAATATTCAATTACGAAGGAATATTATTATTCATCAAACAAACTGTGCTTATAGATGACTTGCAAACTCGTCTGTGCCCGTATCATCATCTGCTTGTCACGTCCACTGTGTCATCCTGACATTTCGTCGCGCATCGGGCTTGCGCAAGATCGATGTCAGTTGTTACGTCAGAGTCCGATCGGGGGATACCGTGGATCGATCCTCTGTTTGAATTATCCGTGCTGCCAGCGGTGGCAACACTAACCTTCCAAATTATCAGGTTCTTGAGCTGTCGCATATCGTAACGTTTGCTTGACAACCTGATATGGTTCCCGTAGTGCAATTTAGCATCAGATTGTTGGTGGTCCCTCTAGCGGACAAATTGCCAACTAATCATATGAACCAAAGTTCTAAATGGTAGATCTTATCAAGCCCTAAAACTTTGCCGAAGAAAGTATTGCGTTAACTCTTAACACACCCGAGATAATAGGCCACACCCCCAAAATGCCGAAATCCCATAAGCTCTTAGTCTCCTATAACGCTCACCCCTGTCTAGTAGGAGTTCGTTTAATAGGAGTCCGTTTAATAGGAATTCGTTTAGTAAGAGACTCGACTGTATCTGTCCTATAAATAGGACGCTGCGCGGATATGGGTTAATGTCTTAACTCAAGTGATAATGAATCATCGTATTGCACGACTCACAATATCCATCAGTAAGAATCCAAGATAGACAAATTCTTCCACTACCTCGAAGGTATTCTCGTCTATCATGACACTACAAGGGATAGACAAAATGAAACCATGATATTGTTGGTCGCAGGCTGTGCGCCTTCTACAACTTCGTCAACGCGTCAGTCATGTTGCACTTCGTCGGCACCTATCTCCATTCTGCAAGCTTTGGCAGACTGTGGATCTCGCCGATCCGGTACACCACAACCTGCTTGTATCGGAGTGGATCCAAGACAGTATGGTTTTCGAGTCTGTTCATATAAAATGCTACTTCTCCTCCAACGAAATCGTCTCGCCGATGGAATTCGCCAACCTCGCTTCTAACACTACAGCTCCAGTAGTGGTATGGATATGTGCTGCAACGGCCTCGCGATGATAACGGCCCGGTGGCTGTCTCCATGCGGATGTACGCCGCTGCACCGTACGCGTCCTGGCTCGCGCCTACGAGAACATGCAGTTGTAGGCTGTCGTATCGCAATGCAAATCCGCTACAGAAGTAGTAGCGGGGAATGCGGACTTCTTCAACTTCCGGAAGCCTCGGGATCCAGTTGCTCCGCTTCTCCGTGCACTTCTCATCGATCTACTGGTTCAACTCACATTCGAAATGCCTGTATTAGCAGATTCCCACAGAACGTAAAAACGGACAACAGTCCTAACGGGTCGAAGAAGCTCATCACGCAGATCAACAGGATCCTTTTGGTAGGCAGCTTCTTGCTGGACAGGAACGGCGTCAGTTGGTCTCTAAGTTTAGTGGAGAATGAGAACTCGTCGCGTGCGGGGCTTCAGACGATCCCCAGAACTCGACCGGGTCCGGACTCCTTATCTTCGCTGAACTGCATACACTGATCCTCTTTTAGCTCTCTCATCGTATCCAGGAACCCTTCAGAGTTGGAGACCCAGCTGCGAGCTTAAAACCACCTCTGGAGTTGACGTATCGTAACTCCTCCGCCCGTTTCACAGCTTCCTCGACCGTGTCTAGGCTGACGAAATAATCGTCGACGTAGTGGTTTCTGACGATGGCCACTGCCACCGCTGGGAACTGTCCCGCACTCTCCTTCGCATTCAGGTTCTTGACGTACTGCACCGACCATGGCGAGTTCGTCGACCCAAAGGTCACCACGTCTATAAAAAAAAAACTGACTTTTCGTTCCCGAAACTTGCATATCATCACCGGCAAGGCAATCAGCATATCCGGTCCCTTCAGCAACTTCGAGTTGAACGACACTCCTCTAACTTCCGCTTTGGCGTCCCACACCAGACGAAACTTCTTCTCCAACGCTTCATGTGCGTAGCCTTTGACGAGATAGCCGGCGATCATGGTACGGACTTTGATATACAGTTCGGGATCCTTCCTCAGGCGTTTCTCCAAACACATCAGCCGCTTCACCTCCATAGGGTAGCTGTCGGGAAATTCGATGTTTTCGTCCTTCCACAGCAGACCCGTCTCGAAACGATCGCCGATCCTCCTATTCGTTTTCTTTAGAATCTCCTTCGCTCTTCTGACTTCTTCCGGCTCCGGAAGCAAGGCGATGGATATGCCGGACTCCTCCAGCATGTAGTGACTCTTCAGGAGATCGTGAAACTCCTGATTGGACTTCGGGTTGCACGAATGATGCGCGACCATTCCGCTAGTCACGTTTCCCGGTCTCGGCGGCCCGTATACGTTCCAAGTTAGCTTCGATCTTACTGCTATCGGCTCCTTTAGTCAGCCGATATGCGATTCTTCATCCCGATTAGAATCTGTGAAGCGATATGCTGGATGTCGGTGATCGGTAGGCCTTGGAGATGCGCATATTGCCTCACCACTTCCGAAATCGCTATCGTGTGTTGCGGAAGGTTTAAACTCTCCACTGTGTGGGCGCTCTTCATTTGTAAACGTTGTGCGGATCCGTACTGCGAGTATTCCTCAATCCGGGAAACTCCTGCGGTTCAAGTTACGCGCAATGGCTGTGTCACGTCTCGGACTCCTAGACGATTCACTAGTGCACGTTCGACCAGCGTGTATCCTTCGTCCAGAAACGCGATAGTGTTCACGGAATGTTTCCACAGTGCAACGTAACGGGCATCATTCGGACAATCACGGTTTGTTTTGGCGTGAAAGTTGGAGTTTAGTCCTGCTCATTGAAAAGGCACAGTTGGCATAGCTTTCATCTGCGTACCGCTTCCCATCACACTCCGAGCTTCTCGCAGCTCCGCACCCAACAGGGCCTCTTCTCCCTCCTGGCTGGGCTCAAAATCCTATTCTCTTCCAAATCGTGCGAATGCACGTAGTACGTACGTGTGCACTCTGCTTCTAGCTCCTTTCTTCGGCCCGGTTTCTCCGGAACGGGGGGTTCCTTTTCCATACGCTGCTACAGTCCGGATTCGCTGGTTGGGTCACGACTGCGCCCCGATTAGCGAATCGTGTTCGTTCGTTGGGGCAACTGACAACTGATTAAAATGCTCTAGACACACGCAAGTGACGAGAAATACGTCACGAAACACTCACATACTTGCACAAACGTTCTGTATACAGGAGCTGTGATGCGACGGCGGTCATTCGGACAATCACGGTTTGTTTTGGCGTGAAAGTTGGAGTTTTGTCCTGCTCATTGAACAGGCACAGTTGGCATAGCTTTCATCTGCGTACCGCTTCCCATCACACTCCGAGCATCTCGCAGCTCCGCATCCAACAGGGCTTCTTCTCCCTCCTGGCTGGCACAAACGTTCTGTATACAGGAGCTGTGATGCGACGGCGGTCAGACGTCAAACTCGTTTTGACATCTATTTTGACATTGACAGTGCTTTTTAGTTGGGTTTTGCCCCAACCAGTGAACATTAAACCATCGAGTCAGCCCATCTAACGAGCTCTCAACGAACGAATCGTCACTGTACTTCGCTAGCGTCCTTCACGATGCTTGACAGGAAGTTGGATAACGTTCGCAGTGTCACCTCTTTGCTCTTCCTGCGATATCGTATCCATTCCAGCTGGGTGCGAGCCGGCAGCTTCTCTGTCAGCTCCTGGATCAGCATCGGGTTGACCAAGTGCGTAGTCAGCCCGGTTGCTCCAGGTTCCATTCCGAAGCTGATAAAACTCGCCAGCCGATACGCTTTTGGTGGCGCTGCATTGCGAACCTTCGCTAGCATCATGTTGAGCAGTCGCTCTGGCCTGTCGTACAGCATTTGCAGTGTCTCCACAATATTCGGGACGGATTTCGGCAGAAGTAGTCTGCTCTTCACTGACTCCAGGACCTCTCTTTTCAGGCACTCCTGTAGCCATGTCAAATTCTCTACGTTGAAAAAGCCGCACGCTTTCGTTGACGTCTCATAGCTTCTGAAGAACATCGACCATGCGTCCATCCTTCCAGAAAACGATGGCAACTTCACGTTCTGGTGGGATTCAAACCCACGATTTCGTATTCGCTAGACCGGCGCTTCAACCAACTAAGCCACAGAACAAGTAATGATTCTGCGGAATAGAAAGCCAAACTGACTCCGAAGTCGCACCGTAAATACTCCTATTTCATAAACTCATCTCTCTTGACGCATACTAATTAGACACCAGCAAAACAAACTGCTTGGTGGCTAGATATGCGGAGTGCGAGAGTAAGTCTCGCCTTCATAAAAATAAGAGATGAGTTTGTGAAATAGGAGTGTTCACGGTGCGGCTTCGAAGTCGTTTTGGCTTTCTATTCCGCAGAATCATTACTTGTTCTGTGGTTTAGTTGATTAAAGCGCCGGTCTAGCGAATACGGAGTCGTTGGTTCGAATCCCACAAGAACGCGATTTGTTTCACAAATTTCATCTCTCAATTTGTCAATTACCAACATTTCGTGCCTTCTAATTACAAGTTTTTCCCGTATATCATTTCCATTTCCACTTTTCCGACGAGGTTTCTTTTCGGAACTTTCCGAACTTTCTCTGCTTTTTTCCTCTGCGGAACTCTCCTCTTTCTCGCTGAAACTTTCTTCTTCTTTTTCGCTGTTTTCCACCTCTTCAGCGGACTCTTCTTCTTCTCCGGAACCCGCACTATCCGACTCAACAACTTCCACAACTTTCTTCACTGTCTTGGTTGTCTTATCTTTTCGGGTTTAGGAACTCCTGGTCGTCCGAGTGACGTCGAATATCCGCCGCGCCCGATCAAAAAACTCTCCGGAAGACTCGATGGATCTCCAACCGGCTTCAGTATCAGTTTGTGATAAACTTTCGGAATCGATTGCTTGTGGTACGCTCTTCTCAGATCTCCACTATCGTCGCATCCGCTTTTTCAGGCTTTCCATTCCTCGATTTTTTCTTCTCGAGTCCTTTCCCCGGCTTCGTCTGCTCTGATTCCGTCATCTTTTCGAGCTTCCCACTTTACCGCCTCCGACAGCTTTCTCCAGCTCCTTTTCACCATCGGCCACTCCTGTATTCCGCTTCACCTTCAACTGCTTCAACTTCTCTTCCATCTCCGTCCGCATTTGCTCAAATTTCCTCTGATGGGCTTCTTCCTCGGCGAGTTTCTTCTCCATCTACGCCTGTTCGAACTCGAGTTCCATCTCTCGCTTCTCTTTCTCCAGCTGCTAGCGCATCTTGAACAGCTCCTGCTATATCTCCAGACGATTCCGGTGCAAAATCTTCTTCTTCACCATTTCCAGCGTCTGCTTCACCTTCTCCGCTCCGAACTCTTTCAGTCCCTCTTGTACTTCAGCAGGAACAACACTTTCATTTCCGATGCATTTTTGACAGCACCAAGAAACGTCCTTGACATCAGCCAACACAGTCGAAGTGATACCACCGCTGGCAGTGGTCACAAAATACCATTTGCGCATCATCAGAATGGTCGCAAGCCGCGCAATTAAAATATGTTTTATCAGGACTTTGCTTTTTGGGTTTGGTCGGAGCTTTATTAAATTTTCAAGTTTGTTCCTTTTTGGACGACCCTTATGAAAACCAATTCTCATATTAGGCAGTTTACTTTTGCAAGCAGCTTGAAATTAATGTTATTGATTCAATATTATGAAGAGAACAGGCAAATTTGTGCATTAATTATTATTCTTTTACGCTATTTCTCCTATCTACTTACATTTAATAATGCTTTTGCTACAGGTATGGCGGCTCACACTGTGGTCAAATTGTCAATAATTCCAAAATAGAGCAAAGATGCTTTTGCGAGCTCTTCAGAGCATCTTCCAGTAAATAATCCAATATGTGGTATTGTACGCGCCGTACGCGTGCAGATCAAATGACGCCACGCCGGCGTCGACCGACCATTATATACGAGCGAAAAGTTGGCTGTCAGGCGGTTTCTAGCCTGCTGTGTTTCGAATGGGCGGAGCTTGCTGCGCAGCGAAGCGAGTGCTGGTCGACTCATTTCATTGACAAGAAAACCTATATAATGTATCTCATTGTCATTTTTCTGTAACAGTAATTAATAAACCGTCGTCGTGAACGGAGCAGCGAGAAGTGTTTTTCTAAACGTGTGCCGAAAGAGTAGCGGTAGTGGTGGCTAGCCCGATCAGTGCGAGGATCGGCTGGCATTTCCCTTCTTCCTTCCACCCCGAGCCGGTGGCGAGTTTGTGTGTGTTCCTGAGTCGGAGCTGCACTCAGCGAAGTAAACTACCGAAATTCATCAAAATACCTTATGAAATTTAGCCATAACTGTAAAGTATGGATGCCATAAGAATACCTTATGGAAATTGAACATGCTTATTATGACCTAATTACATATGATAAACTTATGAAAAGAGCAGAAAAATCACAAAATAATGCAGACTGGAATCGATCCATGAACGTCGAGATCACTGAGCTCGTGATCAACCCACGCGGCTATCGACGCTTGAGAACATCGTGTTGCTAAATGTGTATAAAAGCCAAACTGCGAGTCCATGCTGCGTCATAGACCGACCTTATGAAAATCGTTCTAGCCGTTATGAATTGTTTAAAGGCCATTTCATAAGTTAGACCTTATGATAATCTTAGGTTTATTTGCCTGAGTGTGGTGCGCAAGGAGAACGCGTTGCATCCTGTCTGGCGTCGCTTTTCATCGTTTGGTTTCATCAATCGATTCGTTGTGTGCGGTGATTTCGCCGCTTCCTACGGAGGTGCTGTGGCGGTTGCCGTGCTTTGTCTTGATACCAGGGGAGTGGATGTCGAGAGTTATTTAGAATCTGGTTATTCGGATTAATTTTCCTCCTTTTCGGCATCCCTCCTCTCGCGTTATCGTTGACAAGCAAGCGGCTACGGCAGTTCCATCAGAGTTCGGCAAAGAGCCGTGGTCCTTCGACAGTGGGAGAACGACGCGCTGGTGGCCGTGAGGTGAAAGGCTGTCGGCACGACGGAGATTGTTCCTGGTTGGCGATCGTGGGGTGCACGATTGTCAGCATCGAGTGTGGCTGTGTGTGACAGTCATTGGAGATCCATCCCTTCATTGGTAGCTGCGACAAGCGCAGCTGTCGGTGGCTTCCGTGTCCCTTTTTTTTTTTTTTTATTTCTTTGTATTTGTGAATTTTAACTTAATGCTAATTCTTCACACATACCGTGTCCCTCTGCCGGTGGTTACAACGTGTGCGGCTGCCGGAAACCCATCGCGCCATTGGTGGTTGCTGAGACAGCAGCTGTCGGTGGCTCGATTGCGGGGTAAGTTCGGCGAATTTAAGGTAAGTGCAACCTTGTGGAGCGAACCTACCTCCGTGTGAGAATTGTGTACCCAACAGGTATAGTGATTATTTTTTCAGCTTAGTATTGTATTACCATTGCCACAGTTATTCACTGAGAATATTCTTTGAGGGGTCGTCCATGTATTTCATAAATGCATATTCATGGGAGAGGAGGCGTTTGCGATATCCTACACAGCAAAATTTTAAGGTTTTCATAATACTTACGACTTTTAGAAAAGACTGCAATCATGGACATGATTAAATACATACCTGTAACGAAAAAAATAGAAAGGAATCGTTAGAACTATCTAGTAATTCACAATATTATCAACGGTTTGTATATTTTATGTGTATTAACGAAATTTTAGCACTGATCAGTTCATCTCTGAACCAACGACATTGCCATCCTTCTCATATATTTTTTTTAATTTGATGACTTTCGTAAATTTTTAAACGTAACATTTTTTAGTTAAATAGACTAGAAGAAGTTCTTAGAACTATCATAAAACCAAAATAAAAGGTATTAGGTTTTAATACGGTTTCAAAAACCTCTTCAAGACTAATAGGCCATCAAAATTTTACATGGGTAGGTTAAAAACACGAGTCTTCAGAATACATAAATCATAACACATAAACAATATTTTCATAGCTCCAACGAACCAAACCGAGGGTACCCTTTCAATTCGTAACTGCAGAACAAATCTCCGCTACATATAAACGCAACAATGTATGGTGTGACCATTCCAGCAAAAAAGCGGAACATTAGGTACCCATTTATTACATCCGTTTTACAGCTTTAGTTCGGGCAGCATCCCACCGAACAAACGACCTAACTTCACGGACGGAACACCGTCCGCGTTCATCCATTGTTGACATTGATCTCTAATTGAAGCATAAAAGCTCGGGTTTCTATACTGAGTTGATATCGACCGACAATGCCGACGAACGACTAGAGAGCAAAGCAAACCACATTTCACCCAATTATCCACACGCGGAAAACTATTCAAGCGTTCGATACGACTCACTGACTCCCTTTTTTTTCGCTGTCGCCAATGACGTGACGTGATCCCATTTGAAGAGGAGTACAAATAAAAATAAATCATTCAGCTCAGTTCATAAACAAATCATCTGTATGCGGTGTTGATACAGGGGACTGGATATTGTTGACATGGTCAACGACTTTTTAACCATCGGCAATGAAACGTTTGACCATCGTCCGTCAGTGACATCGTGTCTATTGTGGTATGAAGCAAATTTATTATGTGTTTTATCTGCTTATTGCACGCGAACTGAACTGTACTTGTGTTTTAGCTAATACATAGTAGGATAGATCAAGTTTTCAAGAAATCTTCAGAACATACACGTGGATAACGGTACGTCAGGGCCGGATCTAAGGGGGGGGCGGGGGGGCCCGGGCCTCGGGCCCCCACATTTTAGGGGCCCCCACAAAAACCCTTTTTGGTTGCTAACATTAGCTTTATTTTTCATATTGCTCAAGTATTGTACGAAAATAAGGAAAAACATTTTTGGTCATCTATCGGAGGGGCCTCCACATCCACTCGGGCCCCGGGCCCCCACAATCCTTAATCCGGGCCTGGGTACGTGGTTGTGCCCCATAATCGTCAGAATTATCTAACACACTGCAAATCTACCAATCGGCAATCCACACAACAGCGTGAACCTATGCCACACAGCCATTTCTTTAACAGTCATTTCTTTTGACATCTGCACAAACTTGCGTAGACGCACTGCAAGCAATTGCATCATTAAATCCTTCCCCTTTCCCACGTTGACCTGAAATCTGACATGACAGGTGCCATTCTCGTCTGAAGCAACAACACTTACAACCAAGGCACGCTAAAATGTCTTCACACACCATATTGTGCCTTTAGTATAAAATTAATGTTAGAAGTCATAATTTATGCCATGTTCTCACTTAGTTTTATGGTGTGTGTAGCACCGTGAGATCATCCAGTAATAATGCATGGTTATCTCCAGAGTTTCCATGGCAATTTCAAGGAGTTTTCCCGAAAATTCCTAAACAAGTTCCTCGGATTTATTTTCACGAGTTCTCAAAAAATCCTGGAATTTCTCTAGGAATTCCTTCGCGAATTCCTCGGAAATTCTCCCAGGAAGTCCTCGCGATTATCTTCAGAAGATCCTTGGGAATTCATCGTGGAATTTCCCCCAAGTGGTCCTCGAGAATTCCCCCAGAAGTCCATCGCGAACTCCTGCAGAAGATCCTCAGCAAATCCTTCTGCAGATCCTCGGCAGTTCCACGGAGTTCTTCGGGAATTACTCAAGGAGCTCTTAGGAAATTCCTCCACACGATCTTCGGGAACTTCTCTAGGAGTTCATCGGGGATTCCTCTAGAAGCTCTTTGGGGACTTCACCAGGAGATCTTCGGGAACTCCTCCAGAACATACTCGAAAAACTCTTCAGGAGTTTCTCGAGAATTCATACAGGAGATCCTCCAAGAAGTCCTCGGCAATTCTTACAGAAGTTCCTTGGAAATTTCTGTCGGAGTTCCTCGAGATTTTTTCAGAAGTTTATCGGGAATTCCTCTAGAATCTCATCGGGAATCCCTTCATGAATTCCTTGAAAAGTTTGTCGGGAAATCCTCCTGTAGATCCTCGGGAATTCCTCCAGGAATTCATCAGAAACTTCTCCAGGTAATCTTCGGGAATTCTTACAGAATTCCTTCTGAAGATCCTTGGGTATTCTTCCAAAAGTTCCTCGGGATTTCCTCTATTCAAGAATTCCAAGAATTTCTTCAGAAGTTTCCCGAGAGTTCTCTAAGAGCTCCTCGGCATTTTTTCGAGAAGTTCCCCGGAAATTCCTCGAGAATTCCTCGGCAATTCTTCCAGGAGTTCCTCCGAAATTCCTACAGGAGTTCCTCGGGAATTCCTCTTGGACTTCATCGGGAATTCCTCTAAGAGGTCGAATCGAATCGAAAATACTTACAGGAGTTTTGGGAATTCCTGTCGGAAAACCTCTTAAATTCCTCCAGGAGTTCCTCGGAAATTCCTCCCGGAGCTCCTCAGGAATTCTTCCAGGAGTTCCACGAGAATTCCTCCGGAGATCCTCGAAAACTCCTTCAGATGAAAAATCCTCCAGCAGTGTCGGAAATTCCCTCAGGAGATCCATGGAGGAAATTGACGAGAATCCTCAACAATTCCTTCACGAGTTCCTTTAGAGTTTATCCATGGTTCCTCAGGAATTCCTTGCAGAGATCCTCCGGAATTTCTACAGGAGATCCTCGGTAAATTCCTTCCAGGAGTTTTTTGGGAATTCTTGCAAGAGTTCCTCGGAAATTTCTCCAGAAGTTCATCGAGAATTCCTTCGGGAATTTCTTAAAAAGTTTCTCGGAAAACCTGCAGGAGTTCCTTGGGAATTCCTCGGGAATATTCTGAGAAGTTGCATACTTCTCGTGAATCCCTCCAAGAATTGCACGTGCGGTTCTTCATAGTTTCTCGATGTTCTTTTCCGACAGTTCATCGGGAATTCCTCTTGGTCCCCAGAAAATCTACTCCACGAGTTTTCTGGGAATTCCCGACGATTTCCTGTATTCATAGGTGAATTTCTGATAAACTTCTGAAACATTTTCCGAGAATCTTCTGGAAGAATTCCCGAGAGAGGGATTCTCGATGAACTTGTGGAGGAATCTTCAAGGAGTTCCTAATGAAATTTCAAAAAAAAAACTCCTTTGGGAACCATCACGAAGTTCCTGGAGGAATTTCCGAAACTCCTAGAGGTATTCTCCTAGAGGCATACCCGAGAATCTCTTGAAAATTTTCCGAGCAACTGGAGGAGAAATTTCCGAGGAACTCTGGAAGAAACTCCTGGAAAAAATCCAATGAACTCCAGAATGGCCGAGGAACTCCTAGAAGAACTCCGAGGAATACATGGAGCAATTTTCCAATGAATTTTCTAGTAAGTCCTATGGGATTCTAGAGAATCTCATAGGGGAATTCTAAGGAATTCCTGGGGAGCTCCTGAAAAAGTTGATGGCTGGAAAAATTCTCGAGAAACATCTGGAGAAAATTTCGAGGAATTCATATAGAACTTCCCGATGAACTCCTGGAAGAATTTTCGAGGAACTCCTGTAGGTATCCCCGAGAAACTCTTAAAAAAATCTCAAGGAACACTTAAAGGAATTCTCGAAGAACTTCTGAAGTATTTTTCGAGGAACTCCTGGAAAAATTCCCTTGGAACTGCAGAATAAATTCCTGAGAAACTCCTAGTGGAATTCCTGAGGCAATTCTGGTGGAATTCTTGAGGAACTTCCCTAGGCTAGTTCATCTCGGGACCCACGTTTTACTTCCCTTCCGAAGGAAGAACCCACATTTTGTGAGTATGTCGGGAGTGGGATTCGATCCCAGGTCCTCGGCGTGATAGTCAAGTGTTCTAACCACCACACCAGGTCCGCTCTTGAGGAACTTCTGGGAGAATTTCCGAGGAGCTCTTGGAGGAAAAGAATTCCCGAGGAACTTCTTGAGGAGTTCCCAAGGAGCTCCAGAAGAATTCCCGAGGTGCTCCTTGAAGGAATTCCCGAAGAACTCGTGGTGAAATTTCCGATGAACTCTGGAAGAATTCCCGAGTAACTCCTGGAGGAATCTCAAAAAACTCTAGGAAAAATTCCCGAGAAATACATCAAGGAATTTTCTGGGAACTCCAGGAAGGATACCCGAGGAACTTCTGGAGAAATTTTTGAGGAATTTATGTAGGATTTCTTGAGGAACTCCTGGAAGAGTTTTTGAGGAACTCCTGGAGGAATTACCGAGGAACTCTTAAAAAAATCTCAAGGAACACCTAAAGGAATTCTCGAAGAACTTCTGAAGTAATTTTCGAGGAACTCCTGGAGAAATTCCTTTGGAACTGCAGAATAAATTCCTGAGAAACTCCTAGTGGAATTCCTGAGGCAATCCTGGTGGAATTCCTGAGGAACTTCTGGGAGAATTTCCGAGGAACTCTTGGAGGAAAAGAATTCCCGATGAACTTCTAGAAGAGTTCCCAAGGAGCTCCAGAAGGATTCCCGAGGTACTCCTAGAAGGAATTCCCGAAGAACTCGTGGTGAAATTTCCGATGAACTCTGGAAGAATTCTCGAATAACTCCTGGAGGAATCTAAAAAAACTCTACGAGAAATTCCCGAGAAATACATCAAGGAATTTTCTGGGAACTCCTGGAAGAATACCCGAAGAACTGCTGGAGAACTTTCTGAGGAATTTATCGAGGAACGCCTGGAAGAATTTTTGAGGAACTCCTGGAAGAATTACCGAGGAACTCCCGGAGAAATTCCCGAGGAACTCCTAAAATATTTCTCGAGGAACTTCTGAAAAAAAAATCCTGAGGAACTCCTGGAGAAGTTCCCTTGGAACTCCAGAATAAATTCCCGAGGAACTCCTGGACGAATTCCCGAGCAATTCCTAGATGAATTCCCGAGAAACTCCTGGAAAAATTCCTAAGAAATTTCTGGGAGAATTTCCGAGGAACTCTTGAATAATTAACTGAGGAACCCTAGGAAGGAACTTGTAGGCGAATTCCCAAGGGGCTCCAGAGGAATTCCCAAGGAACTCCTTGAAGAAATTCTCGAGAAATTTTTAAAGGTATTCTCTATGAACTTCTGGAGAAATTTCCGAGGAACTCCTGGAAGAATCACCGAGAAACTCCTAAAATAATTCTCGAGGAACATCTAAAGGAATTCTCGAGGTACTTATGAAGGAATTTCCGAGCAACTCCCGGAGAAATTCCTTTGGAACTCCAAGATGAATTCCCGAGGAAGACCTGGAGGAATTTTCGAGAAAGGATTTCTCGTGGAACTCATGGAAGAATTCCCGAGCAACTCCTGGAGGAATTCTCGAGGAACACTATATTCCCGAAGAACTCCAGCATAAATTCCCGAGGAACTCCTGTAGGAATTTCCGAGGCTCTCATGGATAAAAAAAATGGCAAACTCCTGGAAGATTTCCCAACAAACTGAAAGAATTCCTGAGGTATTCCAGGTGAAATATTCGAGGAGCACCTGGAAGAATTCCTGAGAAACTTCTGAAGATATTCCGGATGGAATCCTGAAGAAATTCCCATGGAACTTCTAGAGAGATTCTCGAGGGACTACTGGAGAAATCTTAAAAAGCTTGGAAAAATCTTCGGACAAGTCTGCGGGAAATTCAGGATGAAACTCTGTTTAAAATTCAAACAAAGTTTTGGGCAGAATTTCCGAAAAAAAACCTGGGTAATGTTCTAGAAACAATCTCTATTTTTGGGGAGTTTTGAAAAATTTGAGGAATTTTGTTAATGAAAGTTTTATTTTCTATAAACAATTGCTGATGAAAAATTAATTCAATAGTTCAGCATATTTCCTAAAATTTCCATGAATTTCCATGGAATTCCATTATATGTACAGCTTCCAATTGGAATCGCTCACGCAGTGCCCTAGTGGACAATAGAACTGTAAATTAGGTTAAGTGATTGAAGATGAAGAATAAAAAACTCTCTTGTGATTTTATAAAAAAAACCCTCTAAGATATCTGCCAATAATCCCTACAGGAATTTCGCTAAAAATTCCTGCAGGGATTTTTCAAGAAATTCCTTTAGAAATTCATTTAAAAAATCCTCCAGAAAATCCTTTATGAATGCTTCCTAGATTCTTCAGGAAACCTCCAGAAATTCCTCAAGAAAATACTCCAGGGGCAACTCCAGGGATTCCACCGAGAATTCTTTCAAGGATTTTTTTTCAGAAATTCTTTCAAGAAGTTTAACATGAACTCTAATAAGAATCTCTCCAAGAACTGCTCCAATATTCATGTCAAAATTCCTCCAAGAATCTTGGAATATGGCCAGGAGTTCCTTTATAAATTTCTCTAGGAAAATCTCCAGGGTTTTTCAATACAGGTGCTCTTCGATATAACGTACAAAAACGTTTTCTCTTTGTACGTTATATCGAAGTGTACGTTATATCGAAGCAGAGAAAAATGTATTATTTTTTATGCTAGTATTGATGTATTCGACGTGAAATTAATCCCAAATAATGATTTCGGTGAAATTTACAAAACCAATAATGAAAAACTTGAGTTTTGACCAAAAAGTCATTTCGTTTTTTGTGCTTCGATATAACGTACATTTTGCTTCGATATAACGTACACTAAATTTTTCCCCAAATTGCGATAATACTGGGTAACAAGGCTAATGCTGCAACAAAACATTGATTTGAGTGATTTCGTAGTTTATCTAAGGGTTATTCGTGGGAAAAATAAAAATGTTCAATGTTGTACGTTATATCGAAGCAAAATGTACGTTATATCGAATTCGCTATATCGAGGGTACGCTATATCGAGGGTACGTTATATCGAAGAATATCTGTAAATACCTTCAGAAATTCCTCCAGAAATGCCTACTGGAATATCCTCGGGAATCCCTCCAAGAATTCCTTTAGGTAATCCTCCAAGAATCTCTCTAGGAATTTCTCCATGAATTCCTCCAAGAATTCCTACAAGGATACTTCCAAGAATTTCTTCAAGAATTTCTTGAAGAAATTTCTGAAGAAAACCCTGGAGGAATTCCTGGAGTAGTTTCTGCAAGAATTCATGTAGTAATTCATGAAGAAATTTTTAAAGAATTTCCCAGGGAAATTCTTAGAGGAAATCCTTAAGGATTTCCTTGAACTGCGAGGAAATTTAGAATTTTTTTTTTTTTTGAATTTTCATTTTGTGCAGGAGTGTCTGAAGGATTTCATGAATTATTTCCTGTAAGAATTCATGGAGTAATTCCGAATTCACGTGAGGTATTTCCCGCAAGAATTGGAATTGAAGGAATTTTTGGAGAAATTCCTGTAGTAGAGAATTCCTACAGCAATTCCTGTTGAAATGCCTGCAGTTATTCCTGGAGTTTTTGGAGGAGTTTTAAGGGAATGCCTGGAGAAATCTTTAGAGGACTCCCGTGGAAACCTCGGGGAATTTCTGGAGGAATTCCCGAGGAACTCCTGCAGGAATTTTCGAAAAGTTCTTAAGGTAATTCCTGAGAAACTCCTGAAGGAATTCCAGCATGGCTCCTGAATAAACTTCCGAGAAACTGCTGGGAAACTCCTGAAGAATTTAACGGGAAGTCCTGAGGCATTCCCTAGGAACTCGTAAAAGTTCTCGGAGAACATCACGATGAATTTCTGAGCAACGCCTAGAGGAATGCTTGGGTAATTTCCGACACTTTCAAATACCATAAAGATCATTTGTATGTCAGTGGATGCACAAGCAACACAAAGAAATACTCAAAACATTACGAGATACAACAGAGGTAATCGTGGAAGAATAAAGTAAAGAGATACAAGAGTGTAAAGCTTGAAGGTCTTAATTCCAGAATAGTTTGGATGACCTAGATCACCAAGTGAATGTTGCTTAGTTATCAGAATTGCACCCTGAGGTTCTAAGAGTAGCGTAGATTATATTCCGCGAACATTCGCTACAATAAAAATATCCTGAGATATTGCGACCCATACTTCAAAATACATAGGGTCCATTTGTATGCCAGTGGACACTCAAATAACAACAAATACAGATACTCGTAATATAATGAGGTGCAACAGACACAATCGTAAAACACTTATGCCGATAGAGTGAAGAAAAACAAGAGTAGAGCCTGTAGACCTTGAAGTTGCTAATTCCAGAATAGTTTGGAAAGCCTTGAATATCCCATGAATGTACCAAAAGCATTATAGATGTGCACTGAGGTTCCATCAGCACTATAGACTACATTCCACGAAAAAATTTCACAACTAAAGCATGAGACAGTTAGATATCGTAAGCCAAACTTCAAAGTGTATTGGAGGCCATTTGTATTTCACGGAATGTCCAACTACCACAATATCATTGTGGTTGCTCATAGCATTGTGAGGTGTAATGGAAGGGTGCAAAGGGGGGAAGTACCATGCATTTCATAACACAACTATTCCCCTTGACTATAAAAAATAATCCAGGGTAAAATGTTTTAAAACAAAGAAGATATTGCATTTCTACCGGAAGTAGATCGTCCTGGGTGTTTACGGGTTAAGCAAGGTTTAAAAAGTTCAAAATGTTATCTACAAAAATTGAAAAGCATTTCATCTTATATTGTTCTAAGATTTGAAATAATGGTTTCGATTAACAACATAAATAAATATTATTTTTCAGCTTTCAAAAGTCTTCAAAGGTCTTCACAAAAATAAATGTCTTCACAGAGCTTCAAATGTCTTCAATTTGAAGACATGTCTTCACATCTGGCATCCCTGCTTACAACTGTAAACGCCTGTTGTTAGTCTCTACACGGAGAAAAAAAAGTACCCAAATGTTGCCACATTGTTTTCTTGTGTAAGTGTAGCTGATTGCCAATACTGGTCAACAACTAAAGGCGGTCAATAAAGCGTAAGCTCAGAAATAAATGTAATTTTTATTTCAATACAAGATATGCAATACATTCGTACATACTCTGTTCGGGTGTACCGGCAACACGGAGTGTGAAACGGGCAACGACACCGACCGACATCGCAGGTTCTCGCGCGTATGTTTACGCAATTAGCATTATTCCAAGATCAAAACTGTGAGTGGTTTCCAGATTAGATGGCCACTTTGCATGATTGCTTTTGCAGTAGGTATCCGTCCACCACTCACTCAGTAAGGTCCAAATGCTCGAGGCTCGACCACACGATGTCACTTTTCCCTCTGGCTTCGCGGTTTATCATACACCGCGAATCGGTAATCCATTGTAAAACACGCATTTGTGATGAAAGTCCTTGACCGCCACCGGACAGTGCAAACACGCGGAATTGTTAGAAGTCCATTCGCTTCGGTCAGTTATTGTTTTGTTGATAGACGGCACATGAATAAAACAATGCAAAAAATGAATTGAATTGCAAACACGTTCCCAGCAATAACAGCAAAAGCGATGAGGCGAGTCGAAAATCGCAAAAGAGAACGATCGCACATCGAAACGGTTGGTGCGACGTTGGTTGCCTACCAAACGGGCGTTTATCATCAAGAAGCCCGTTTGAAGAAATCGAAGTAAGCTTATGTTTGCCTCTTATTCTCGTCTTCACGGCGAAGACGGAGAGAAGCCGGCTTGTTTGTTTACAATTCGAGAAAAGTAGGGCGATCTAATTATACACTTTTTCCTGGATGCCGCCACGACTAGGTGACCTTTGTGATTTTGAGTGATGTTCTCAGACGTGTTCGAAATAAATAACACGATTTGACATTTTTCTATCCAGTTTTCGATCATACTGATCTACATTCAAACAAACTAATCGAAACAGACCAACACAATTCAAACAGCACAGCCAATTTGCACCTTGTTTACACTTATCACCCCTCCCACCTTTCCAGTCTGTTGTCTCGACGCTTGTTCAAACACAAACGCGAAACACAACGGTAAATTTACTCAGTCAGTCAGTCAAGTTGGGGGAGTTTTACTCGCCGTCACAGCAGCACCGCAGTTAACCCTTCAGCGCGCGCGCTGTTGTAAAAAGTACAACACTACCAAAAAACCTCGCTTTTCGTATACAGCGATAGCGCGGTGCAGTTCCGGTTGCTTGATGGCGCGCGTCCTGGAAGGTTAAGTTAGGTTACTGAGACCGACGGCAGCAATGGAATTCATTATCGCATGCGTCATCGCGCGCGCGAGCGCGAGCTTGGCGCACCGCACCACCAATCATGCAAACTACATACAATAACTGCGCCTACAAAAACTAAGCAGGAAAAGCATGCTTTGCTGCTGATCGAGGAGTAGCCTACCTAGACTTGCTTCGGGAGAAAGTCAACGCGATAGTTTTTTCGCGTTCGCGGAAGATGATTTTGGCCTACTTTGGTAGGGTAAGGTAGGCAAATTTGCATTCATCTTACATGCTGCTTCGAAGGAACATGGCTGGCTGGCTAACCTTGATCGTCTATGAGGTAAGTATTCTGTGATCGGTCGGGGAAACGCGAGGCGCAAAATGCCAACAGAAGCGTGCTAATTGGATCGCTTTGAGATGGTAAGCGGCACGAGTCACGGCACTGTTTAGAGGCCCATAATTGCGTCTTCTCTTCTTCACTTAGGGAAGAATGATTCACGACTTATACTGAACAAGAGCGAATAGTTTGTAGTTTGCTATGCTTAGTTTTGCAATACTATGTTCCAGCGCGTGTAGGAGTTTCGTTGACACGAATATAAACGCGGCTTTAATGGACGTGTCCATCATCTCCGGATGAACTACATCAGAACGGAGAGGCAATCTGCACGACTTGTCGCGTCGGTGCGATTGTATCTTTCGACAGAGGTCGTCGAGCAACTGAAAGTCAATTTAATGATGACTTTTGTATAAGATAGCTCATAACTAGTTGACGTGCTTTCTCCACATAGAGTACCCCAATAAGATTCTTGTTATCGTGAATCTATGGAAGATGTTGTATCAAGTTCTACTTGGGATCATTCACTAAGAATTGTCAATTTTTCGACTAATAAAATTAGGAATTTCAAAGCATCGGACACTTAAATCCAGATTTGTATTTTTCTTATCCTTGAAGAATATGTTTGGGTTTTCCAGGCCAAGACTTGGGGGCACGAATGCAAAGATAACACAAGTTTACAAAATAAAACGAAAGTCGTGAACTTCTGTCAACGACCAAAGTTTTTGAAGCACAATTTAGTGCTGATTTCGAAACCGACCTTCAAAAAATTTTAAGTAGAACAGTTTTTGAGTTTTAGCTCAATATCGAGTTTTGCAACTTTTCAAAATATGTAATTTACTAAAATTCAAATATATTGCGTTTTGTTAAACCAATTTTAAATCTTTTTCCATAAATTAAAAGCTGAATACAATACCATTCGAACATCTGAATACAGGTTTTGCATCAGATTGATGAAATTCAAGATATTGGCGAGTTTTAGGGATGATCTTCTTAAATTTTGGCAAAATTTCCAAAATTTTTCGAGGAAATGTATTTTTTTCAATAAGAAAAAACCAACTTAAAAATTCTTTCTCGACGTTTATTTGACATATCATATATAGGCGAGTTACAGTAAAAATTTCAGCTCAATCGGACCATTGATTACGGAGAATGAGATATTTGAAGTGAGCGACTTTGCTTAAAAATAGAACAAAAATCGATTTCAAATCATCAACCTTGTATGGAAAGTCGAAAAAAATTCCGCTCTACTGTAATTTTTTTCCTTCGCGTTTTCGAACTCAGGGCATGATTCTACACCAAAAACGATCATCAGCTTACCGAGTTCAAAAATGCTGTAAACTAGTGTAAGTGGAAGCGCCATTCATAAAGTATAATAATAATAACAATAAAAAGCCAAATCATAAAACTACAATACAACTTCCTTATTAATAACTTGTAAACTTTTTAAACAGGAATGAAGAAAGGCCGGGCATTCGTTAGTTGAGTGTATACGACTATGATCGGTCAATATTATAGCAACGGAACAACCGCATCCAAACTGTACTTCGATAATCATCATACTATCTCAGCACCCTCTATGTACCAAGTTTTGAGCAGCATAAAAGTGAAAGGCAGCTCCAAAAGAAAATAATAATGAAACCTCTTCGGTACCGTTGGGGATAAGAACCTTTACCTACTCTGGCATGGAAAAGAAAATGCAACAAGCGAGCAACAACTTTTGAAGTATGTTTGAGAGCAACAGCGCTGCCCATGTTATAGTTACATAGTTTACGTCGGCGGGAAATATGACTGAAATTAACTAAAAAAAATCACCGGACAATCTGTGAAATCATACAAAACAGACATCTCGCGACATTGACGTATCTGTAATGATCAATTAAAAGATGCTAGTCATAGTCGTCATTCACCATAATGCATCGAGCGTTCATTCGAGCACTGATCAGATTGTCCGGAATGAACTGAAAAGAAATTCGGTGTCCGGCCGTTTGGCCGAATGCCATCTGGTCGAAAGGGTCGTTTGGCCGAATGCCGTTTGTCCGAATCATAATCAAAAGAATTTAAGGAAGTTTTTGACATTCTAACTGCCAATATGATCATCAGAAGTATTTCCTTCTGCTAATCATAGGCTTTTCTTTCTAGTTTTAATATTCATGGATTAATTGGCGTTGAAACTGCCGATATTTTATCAATGATTTTTCCTTCTTTGAATCATAGGCTGTTCTTTTGAGATATACTGAGACGGGAAACAATGTCATGGTCACTTAAGTTCATCATTCTTTTCTCGGCCAAATGGCACTCGGCCAAGTGGCATTCGGCCAAACGACCCTTTCGGCCAAATGGCGTTCGGCCAAACGGCATTTGGCCGAATGGCGTTCGGCCAAATGACCCGGAACCAAGAAATTCGATGAAGAGAAATTCATTGCACATACGCCGGTATATTATTAAGCGCGAGAGATACTCCCAAAAAAGTTCGAGCTTTGAATTGAACTTACGAACGTAGACACTAAA
>NW_026917408.1:0-25000 GCF_035046485.1 Aedes albopictus
AATTTGATAGGAACTCGTAGTCACTATCCTACTATCTCTCATTGCTGCCCTAAGCTGATTTGATTCATTACTTCCTAGC
Source organism: Aedes albopictus (assembly GCF_035046485.1). Lineage (NCBI taxonomy): Eukaryota > Metazoa > Arthropoda > Insecta > Diptera > Culicidae > Aedes > Aedes albopictus. The sequence goes on from NW_026917408.1 coordinate 80, forward strand.
CCTGGATAAGCACTACTTACTGCGAAAGAGCTAATATCGTACAACTGAACATTTGGATGCACATGTGTTGTCGCGATAGATGTACCCTGTGCCTGGCTATTTGAAATTCTTACTCTTCTAGGTGTACTTACCGGAGCCAAACCTACATTCAAACTTGGTTCGACTTCCAGTGCGTTGCCTCTGCTGGTGGTGTGATCGATTTGCACCGAGTAGGTGCGGTTGTGATCCTCCTCCTGGGCGACATCGACGTCCATGGGCTGGCGACTTCGTGGGTTCGCTGCTAACGGCGGCTGTACGTAGGGAGTAGAATGACCCGAGGGGAGCAGCGGCGTGGTGCTCGTCGTCGGTCCGTGGCTGGCGCTAGCAAATGGCGATCCGCTAGGTTGCTGACTCGTGGTGCCGATCGATTGATCAGCGGGTGCGCTGATTTCACTCACTGGAACGATTCGGCGGCTTTGTAGTTCGGATGAACTTCGGGTGGGTGCTGATGTGACTGGTGGCTGATTTGATGGACCGCTCTGCTGCGACGTGATTCCAGTGGGGATGCCTTCCCCAGAATTGGAATTCAGGGTCGCTGGCTGGTTGTCAATCCAGGCCTGTACACTTCTCCGACTGCTTCGTCGGCTAAGCACACTCCTGTCTTCTTCCTCTTCGTCCACTTGCGCGAGTAGCAAATCATAATTCCGCGTTATGAACACCTTCTCCAGCTCAATCTTATCCGCAATCGATTTCTCAGTCCTTTCTTTCTCGAGGCGTAGCGCTTTCTCCTGCAGCTGTTTTTCTGCCTCTTCCCGTTCGGCCATCAAACGTTCCTGGAGGCGTTTTTCGTCGGCGAGCTTTTGCATTTGCAACTGCAACCTTGCCTCTCGCGCGCTAGCAGTCGTTGAGGCGGACGAGGAAATGGAGACGGATGGTGCGGGGTGCCTAGGCACACACATTTCGCAATAAAATGGGCTGGATGTTGCCGACGTACCATCCTGCACACCAGCGCACGAGTTATGGTACCGATTGTGGCACCTCGCACACTCAATCATTGATGCTAGATTGTCCGGCTGCTCACAAAGAGAACAATGCCGATCCGCCACGTTGTCGTTCGACATCTATTTTTCCCCCGTGATGGAGAGATGAATTCAAGAGAACAACCGGTTGGTTGAAATAAAACTCTTGAAGATTTGTTACGGGACGGACGAAAAAATCTCCTTAGACAAACTCGTTTTTGCGGAGTAAGCTTCAAGCTGCAAAGTTTTCTTTATTAATTGCATGTTTTTTACGATTTTTAGGTTACTTACAGTTTCAGTTTTCTTCGTTAATTTTCCGTCTATTGTAACAATTTTGTCCTCAATGTTTTTGTGTTTTTCTTTTTTATGTATAAGAAATAAATAAATTTTACTATTAGGAAACAAATTCACGTGTGCTTGTCTTCTCACTTCGTGTAGCTTTGTGTCATGTCGGTCTACTAGAGAGTTAACAATAGTGTCAGTTGGGCGACAGCAAATAATTTATAGGAATGTATTGGTAGAATTGAAATTGTTTGGGCGGTACTGAACGACAAGGGTTCATCCGCTTACAACTACATTAAGCAAATAGACCGAATCCGGGCATACCACCAAATTATCCAAACGCGTGGATACAAACCCTTTGTGGATACAGAAAGTCTTTGGAGTTGGAGGGGTTATATATGACCCCAACATAGAAACGGCTGTATAAATTCACACATTTAATAAAACAGAACACTGTCTTCGGCAAAGTTGTTGCAAATTGAGTCCTCTATTAAGGGAAAATGGGAACATTTGTATTTGAGACTTTATTGACAGACTATCCTGAACACCATGAAGTTTGGAGAAACGAAATAATTGACATTTCAGTTGTTCTGAAAGGTGCATTTGGATATGGGTTACGTTCATATGTATTCATTTAACCTTCGTCAAGAATATCAAAAGGTGTTATAAATTCTGGGATGTTCTAGGTGCTCCAAACCGTCCAATAGTGAAGTCCATCTAATTTTCAAGAAAAATTTTATGTGTTTTCGTCATAAATAATAGCGTTGCATAATCTACTGGGATCCAAGACGCTCTTGAAATCTTCAATGTCTTCTATAGACACTATAGGGATATTCTAGGTCAGCCAAACTACCTTGAAGTTCAGCACTTCAGATCTACACTCGTAACAGTAGTCATATCTGTTATACTGAGTAACTTTGCATAATCAATCACGGTTACTGAACCAACCTGAAGTCTACTAGAAATTATTATAAACCTTTGGGACATTTAGGGTTGTCTAAACTCTCATATAATAAAGTCCTTCGAATCTACAAGAGTAATTTTAAGTGTTTTGCCATAAATAATAGCATTACCGCTGTTCACAATCTCGTGGGATACGTGAAGCTCTTGTAGTCGAAAATGTCATTTAGAGGCACTATGGGAATATTCCAGGTCAGCCAAACTATCTTGGAGTTCAAAACACTCGTAACAGTAGCCATATCTGCTATACTCCATTGCACGGTGACGTCAATAAGAAATTGCTCTCTTTCGCTCTTACAGGAAATTAGAAAACAACAGGACCAACACCTGTCAAATTTGACAGGTACTGGTCCTGTTGTTTTCAAACTCTCTAAAAGAGCGAAAGAGATAGAATTTCGCCGTGAGGTGGTCTATACTGTGTAACGTTGTGTAATCAATCGCGGTTACTGGACCAACCTGAAGTCCACTAGATATTATTATAAACTATTGGGACATTTGGGGTCGTCCAAACTGTCCTGAAATTTAGCTCTTGACAGTAACAGTAGTTATTTTCACAATGAACTATAACATTACATATCCTACTGTAATATGTAATCTTCCTGGTATTTCATGAGTCATTTCAAAATACTTTTGAGATATTCCAGATCAACCAAACTACTCCGGAGACCATAGCTTCAGGTCTACACATGTGATAATAGTTTTTGCGACTACGTTAAGTAGTGTTACATAATCAACTGTATTTACCAAAGTAGTCCGAGGAACAATAAGCATTGTTATATATTTTTGGGATATTATAGGTCATCCTTACTGCTATGGAGCACAGTTGATAAAAACAACCACTGTAACATGGGGTGATTTCGTTTTAGATAGTAACGTTGAACAACGAAATAGGATCCATGAACCTCTTAACTCTCAAGGGTCACTCCATGACAGTTTTGTCATAATTTTGGTCGTCCAATCTTTCATGGAGGGCACAACTTTATATCTACACTTGCAATCCTAGCCTGCTACACTGAATGATGATACATAATAAAGCATATTTAGTAATATTCTTCAAAGACTAGTAGGCATTCATTGTTCTGTACCGTTGAAATATTCAAGGTTGTTCAAATCTTTATGAAACTCTTTCTTTGAAATCTGCATTCGTTGTAGTCATTGTAAAGAATTGTTGAATCAGTTTTATTATAATTGTTATTATCTTATACCTACCTCTACTTCCTACAGATATATTTTTGTTTTCAGAAAATGTCCCATAAACAACTCACGTTTCATGTTTCTAGAGTCCTCAAAAAATCATTCAGAAAGCAAAAAAAATCTTCCAGGGAAAACCAACCATCATTCAGAATTGCACTATGATTTAAAAAATGCTTAGCAATTGAGAAAATATTATAAATACTAGTTTACATGATTTTGGGAAAAATAACTTGAGAATTCCTCCAAAATTTTCTATAATCTTTTCTGAATTTCTATAGGAATTGATAAATTAATTCAATGAATTCTAGAAAAAAAATCTATAACGAAGATTCTAAAAAAAAAAACATCCTGGGAGATTTTCTCTAAGAAAGGAAATTACTGAAGAACAGAAGAACATTGCATATGCTACATAGCAAGATTGACCATTTTTGGCACCAGGGCACTAGGAGCGTCCAAAGGATCACTGAATATTTGTCTAAAAATAATTTAAAAGAAATCCAGGACACGTAATGATTTTTGAATCATGACAAACACCTGGAATATGTTGGATTACTTGCATTTACAGGGCTGGTAGCAAAACATGATGCTCGAAATAGTTAATTTAGTGACCAATTTCTCAAAAATAGTGACCACATAGTGACATACAGATAGAAAAAAAGTGACTAAATAAATAGTGACTTTTAGCACACAAAAAACATTAGTGACTAAGAATTATTGGACGAACTTTATTCAGAAAATTCTGGAGTAACGCATAATGAACATTTTCTTAAGAAAACTTTCACGCTTATTCCAAAAAAAAATGTACAAAATCGCATGTATATTCAATTTTCTAGCATATATTATGCAGAACTAGATTGATCCAGATAGCCAAGAGGCTGATGAACTAGTAGACGTGTTGACCACATTAACTCTTAGGTCGGTACCAGCAGAAACTTTTTGGGACACATTGATGGAATTTCTTAGAAAATTATTGATGAAGTTTTCAGAAGAAGTTAAACGGATGTCATTGAGTGATTTTTTGGCTAAACCCTGATTGGTAAATACATTCTTGGCGATTTTATCTGAGGAATTTAAGAAGAAACGCTCAGAGGTTTATTGAACGAGTTTCTGAATAGATTTCTATGAACATAATTGCGGGTATTTTCTTCGTACTTGTGGTTGTGGACTGATTTCAGAGGAATTTCTTAGAGGGATGTTTGCTAAAATTTCCAAGAATGAAAATAAAAATATTACAACTTTCTTAGTTTGTGCCCTAGGGAAAGGCGATGCTTCGAATGAGGAATTTCTTATGAAAACTCGTTGGATGATTTTTTGGCGAAATTTATGACGAAAACATATGCATAGAAAATGAGTGAGAAAATTTCTCAAGTATGATTTTTTGAATAATTTTGCAAGAATCACTTCAAAATTTAAAAAAATAATTTGTGGAAACCAATAATAGTAAGGAATACGGCAATTTTGGTGGCAGTCTTGGAGTATTTCTCGGCGTACCTCCTTCGAAAATGTCTGAAAAATTACAGGGGAAAAACTAACGATCATTCTGAATATCCAAAGCAATGTTAGATGAACTTTTTTTTTTTTTTTTTGAAGAGTGACCAGGTGGAGCTGCAGGACAGCTGATAGCAAAGCCTGGACCCTTTCCCAACTTTCCCCCTACTAGGACCAATACTCACGATGGACTAGACGATGTCGTCAACTTGAGCAAAGTGTGTAGTAATTAGCATTGGGTCGTAGTAGTTTTTAAAAATATTGTTTTTAACTTTTCCCATCGCACTAGTGTTTTGATCGAATGGAAGCTCCAAAGATGATTTGATAATTGAACAATATTTCAATAATCGAAAATCTCCGAGGTCACTGGACAACATTCAGAGATAAAAAAAAGGGTGTCTATGTCTATGTTAACGCCTTCAGAGTACTATTCTTAAGAAATGAACAAAGAGCAAAACGAAAAAAAAATGTGTCGTAGCTAATTTTAAACATTTGATATTTCTGAAAATTATTCGAAGACAGCTACCAGAGCTACCGTTTTTAACCGATATGGGCAACTAGTTTTTCTGACAGCTTCCCCAAACAATATTCAGATAATATCCTCAATTATTTTATAATACATTCTGAAAATTATTTCAAGCTGATTACCAATAGTGTCAATAACCGATGTTAGTCATTGACAGCACCAGCATCATCCCCAAATAACTCTCATATTAGTGTTAGATAACACTTTTTGAGCTTCCATTCGATATTGTAAAGAAATTTGTCAAACCCTATTTGTCAAAATATAGTCAATAATGTATCAAATTGTGTTCCTAATTTCGCTAGTCGTCTTCTGCATATCTGTGATCATCTCAGTCCAAAGTAATATTATATCCATCGTAACCCTTAACATTGTCAACCGTCCTAAGTCCTAACTAAATTCCTGCTTTTTTTGATCAATGAAATAATACCATCTAAGATATAAAAACAAAAAAGTTCAGTCAACTGATTTTTGTCAAAAATAAAAATGATAATGATTATTTGTCAACTTTTATAAATTCACAAAAACCATAAAAATAAGAAATACAAATATAAACTCCTATAATCAACAGTTTTATCTTTACCTAATCAGTCCATAATTTTCTAATTGTAATGAATCTAATCTGTAAGGCTGTAAGTCAACTTATCCTAGCGTCCCCTGTCCTGTGTACTTTCCATTTCAAGTAATGAATGATGAGTGTAACGCAGAGGCCTCCCCTACCCACTCTTGCGTTACGTTAAATTTAACAATTATTGTTAAATTTGAGAAAATTCAATGAATGCAAAGATTAGGTATATGCAAGCTGAACTATAACTTGTCTTGAACTTGTGATAAATGCACAACGGATACTCCTTTGGTTCCCATTAGCACTTACGGCCGATTCCTTCACTTGCGCTCAACTCGTAAACCAGATATATCTAGCTCAAAGTCCAAGCGGTGGTGAATAAACTGGCACTAAAGTGCTAATGGGTTAAGCCCTCCCATCGCGTCAAGATTGAATATCCAGGGGGAGGGAAAGCAATGTTAGATGAACTTGTAACAAAATTTTAAATTTCTTTTAAATGTCTCATATTTTAAGAGTCTATGATGAAATTCTCAAAATATTTACAGGCTTGTTCATTCACTTCCTGGTGGATTCTTCGTCGCATTACGGGAGAAGTAGTTGGGCTTTTTGATGACTAGATTATCTGAAAATTTGGAAAGCTCAGGTTGGATAGTCTCAGGTTCAATTGAATAGTTATATTTTCTCCTTCATCAGGATTTTCGATGTATTTATTTTCTTCTTTTTCATGGAACTAGTGTTATTAGCTATCGTTTTCAATAACCTTCATAAATGTATGATCTGTCAGAATAAAAGTAAAACATCAGAAACAGTTTCTGTTATTTAAATTTGTCTGTGAAAAATAAATAGTCAAGATTTTTGGGAAATATCATCTTGAATATTTCTCAAAAAGTTTTGTTATAAATCATTCATTACTTCTACAAAAGCATACTGAAAGACCAACGAATATTTTTCGAAGGCAGAGTTATTCTTTGTTTGGGTATTTTAAAGAAAACATTTTATAAGTATGTGTTGTAAAAAAATATTCCAGGTATTCTTAAATGATTAAACCACTGTTTTTCAGGATTGCATTTGTCAGACATTCCTCAAAGAATGTTATCAGACTCACGCTGCCAGAATTTCTTCCAGGTACTGCTCCAGAATATCATACGGAAGATCTTGCAAGAAATTCAGAAATAAGTACATATATATTGCAGCAACACAAGGTTTTCAAATGCTGACTGAAAATTTCAACACGAACTCCGCCAAGAATTTCAGCAAGAATTCTAAAAATGCTTAATTAAATTTACCAGCAGTTAAAAAAAAACAATGATTGTTTGTTGTTGTCGAGGATTCCATCACACATTTCAGTTTAAAGTGGAGTCACATGAATCATATGCAAAAAAACACAACACTAATAATCAAAGTCAGTCTTTGTACAAATTTGATTGGTGAATTAGACAACAGACCTACGTACTAGACATTTTATTGTGTCCAGCTTCATTTTCATTATTTTCAATATCAACTCGTATTTTACTCACTGACTAGATTTCAGGACATTGAAAATAGTTGAAAATAGTGACTTTTTAACAAAAAAAGTGACTTTAGTTGAAAAGTCCTGAAAATAGTTTAAAGTCACTAAAGTGACTTACACGAAAATAGTGACCAAGCCACTAAATAGTGACTCGCTACCAGGCCTGTGCATTTATTTTAATAGCAACTATGACACAATCGTTATCCAGTAGCAAGGAAACCTGCCGAAATTTCAGTGAACAATATCCATATATGACAAAGTTATTGAAGAATGCAGAGATGTCGTGTTTTTTGGAGAAACCTTTTTGTTTGACTCTCTTTGTGCTTCAAAGTATACATAGTGAATAACAATGTTTTATTCTACCTTTCATTGATTAAGGAAACAATATTATCTACCAAAATTTCAAACCGCATGAAACAACAAATTTGTTTCATTCTGGCTAGGCATTTTTTTATCAACAACTGTGTAGTACGAAGTTAGCCCAGCTGTAAGTGAAAGCAATTCCTTAAATGTACCTCCACCGTCAGCTATGGCCAATTTCACCTGCCCTTGTGCCTTCCTGTCAGGAAAGAATGCACGTTATTCAGCTGAAAACCACGTCGTCTTCAGTCGATAACTCAGTCACTCGAATCCAAACCAAACGCCTTTCACGTAGTCAACATTCATCATTGCCGAAAATGCGAACCGCACTCTTTTGCAACCGGAGCGTAGCGCTGCGCTAGAGCACCTATCAACCGAACGAACCCCTTGGCTGATAAGATAACCCACGTCATTTCAAGTGTGCCTTACTCGGTCGGTAGGTACAAGACACCGATTGTTCACTTATACATTCTTACCCGGGCTGTGAAGTATGTACTCGGTCACAGAACTTTAATATTGACTCAATTGTTGCGAGTCAAGACCGATCACATTGACGAGGCTAAGATTTTTACCGAGAGGTGTCAATTCCATTCCAACATATTCAAACAGAGAAAATTTCCTACAAAGAAAGCTCACTTACCTCTTTGACTTTGTTCCGCTTCTCGCGCACCGCCGGATCCGAGTCTTCGCCAACGGACGAGTTGAAGGTGTGGAACATGCCACCACCCACCGTCGACCCCTTCGACGATGAAGAACCACCACCGGCCCGGACATCCGGTTCTTCCAGAATCTGAGGTGGTGCTACTACACCATCCGGACCACCGGCCATCGGTCCGGGTGCATCCCCTCCTCCAACCGGTCCCGGCACACCCGAGTCCAGAGCGTTATCGAACTCGGGCCCACCGGTTCGGGATTCGTCCAGATCGGGCTTCTCCAGGAAATCGTCCGGCAGTTCCTTCTGGATCTTCTCCTGCAGTTTGTCGCGGTCGTTCTGCTTGTGGGGATCTTCGTCGCCGTCCATCAGCCCGTGGGCCGGCGGTGGCGGCGGGATGAAAATTTCCGGCCCCGCCCGCTGGAACTGTTTGTACACTTTGAGCACCCGGTCCGCGCCGAAGTTGTCCGGCAGGAAGAAGAACCCGCCGAAGCACACGAAACCGAACGTCAGCAGCACCAGCAGGATGAGGCACTTTTCGCTGGAGCGGAACGAGCGCCGGACGGCGAGCAGCGGATTCGACGGTTGGCTGGTGCCGCCTATTCGCTGGTACGTGGGAAGCATGGTCGTTCGCTGCTGGGTGGGGGGCGGTGAGGTGGTTCAAGGTATTTTCTCTTTGTCACGTTTTTTGGGGGTCACCTCCTCCTATTGTGGCACTTTTTTGTTTGTTTGAATCACGCGAGCCGTTGTTGGTTGCGGCGAATTAGCTTTAGGAACCGGAACGAAACTCAGGGGCTGGGAAAGAAACGAGGATGAGCCGATAGGTGTGGGCACTTTCGATTTCACTTCCTGGTGTGTGCGCGAGTGTGTGCCAGATGTGGGAAAAAGCGATCGATGATCGGAACATCGGAACGTTTCGCGCAAGAGCTAACGGATCACAATTCATTAGAAGGGGGCTTGTGTTTTTTGCTATTGCTCGATTGTAGCCGTTTTGAGATTGTATGTTTTCGGCGATTGGATGATCAGTTTTTCGTAATGTACCACAAAAGACGGTTATGATTAGATAATGATGATGATAATTCACTGCTTCAAAAGTTTGAAATGGGTGGTAGCGTGATAGTGACCACCTATTAATCACTTTTTCAGGGCTATCGATAATCACCGCCAATTAAATTGCTATAGGCTTGATTGGACTCGCCTCGTATATTTCCTGTCGATTTTTGTCTATCGCATGCAGTATACCTTTTTCATAAAGCTTGGTTACACTCAACGAAGTAAATTATTCAATAAAAAGTAAATTATGCATCAAAATACCTTATGAATTTTACTCATGACTGAAATATAAGTTTTCGCGACATTTGCCCTAAAGCCATTTGGCCGAAAGGGTCATTTGGCCGAACGCTATTTGGCCGAATGCCGTTTGATCGAAAAATGAATGATTGAAAGAAGTAAATACTTCTGATGATCATATTGGTAGCTAGAATCGAGGCTAGAATGTTATCAGGAATTTGTCCTCACCACAGAATTCCTTCGATCATAATACTGTCAAATGGCATTCGGCCAAACGACCATTTTGGCCAAATGGCATTCGGCCAAACAACCATTTTGGCCAAATGGCTTTCGGTCAAACGGCGTTCGGCCAAACGACATTCGGCCAAATGGCAAGACACCGAAATATGTGGATGTCAGACATAAGTATACATTATGAACATCGATCGTGCGTATTATGAAACGTCCCAGTTTCTCTAATAATTATTCTCGAAGTTTCTCAAAATATGCCAACAGAATTCCTTTAGATATTTCTCCGAGAATTTCTTACAAGGAATTGCGCTATCCCAGTAGTAGGGTATCACGCCACTTGGGCGGTGGCTTCTATATTCGTCTGTTTGCCACTATAACTCAGTCAATTTTGAACCAATTGACTTGAAATATTGTACACGGGTAGATACTATACCTATCTCACCACATTCCAAAAGTTGTGACAATTGGTTCAAATTTGACTGAGTTGTAGTGGAAAACAGACGAATATAGAAGCCACCGCCCAAGTGGCGCGATTCCCTATTCCGAAAATAACTTCTGTAAAATCTCGGCAAAACTTCCAAGAAAAACTATTTAAGAAATTCCAATAGAATACCGGGACAAGGGTATGTGTCATTTGGCATAAGGTCATTTGGCATAATGCCTCTTGGCATGAAGACATTTGGCATAATGGACACTTGGCATAACAAAGGTGCATTTCGATTATGCCAAATGACCGTTATGCTAAATGTATTTATGTCCAATAACCTTATGCCAAACGACCCTATGCCAAATGACTTTATGCCAAATGACCCGCTACCCCAGGACAATATTCAAATTTTGGGAAGAACACTGAAAGCAATCCCCGAGAAATCTGAGGAGGATGACAGCAACAAGTTTCGGAAGTAACTATACTTTTAAAAAACAACATCTGATAGAATCTTCTAAGAGAAGCTCCAGGATAAAATCTGAGAGAAATTTCACGTAAAACTTTAAGAAAAGAGGAATCCCGCAAGAAACATTAACAAAAAATAAATCGAGAAACTTGTGAAGAAATTCTAGGAGAAATTCATGACAATTTATTGAAGTCATTACAGGAGGAGCTTCGGGAGAAGTTTTGTTAGGGTCTCTGGTAGCAATGCGTGGAGAACCCAGTGAAGAACTTTAGTGTAAATTCCAGGAATAACTTCTGTACCAAAAGTGGGTGAAATCCCTCGAAAATCTCTGAGGAAAACACCCGAAAACTTCTGCAAAAATCCCGGAAGAAACTCTAAGAGAAATTCGAAAATAACGATTTCTACATTTCATTTAAGAAGCAGAACAAAACTAGTTCAGAAAGCTGTCTAATTGCCTTGTAGGATGACTTTCACTCTTGCTCTCTTACAAAATAGTCGCGGTATTCTGTTTTTATCTGGTCATCCGTTGGTCATTGGGATCTCCCACGTGGTAGTGTGCAGCAGTTTGTGGCATTGTTCTTTGATGGATCACGCGTAATTGCCTCATCGGCCACAATGAAGCTGCGGCGGGGATCCTCATCGTAATATCTGGTGCTTCAGACGACATCCATCCAAAGCACAGCCTTGTCATGACTTGCAAGGTCATTTCCCGTGACTGTTTAGGCAGGTTCTGCAAAGGCCCTTCTTTTGAATTGCCTTCCACCGCTCGTCGATATTCAGCTCAACTGCTTGGACCTTCACCTTGCGAATGTGCATGAATGCCGGCACTATCTCTCCCTTTGTTTTTAGTTCTTGTACGACTTTTCCTGCATAGGAAGCTCGAAGCTCACCGCACTCGCCGCATTGACTTGCCTTTCCATAAAGAGCCCGAAAGTCTTCAAGTTAGTCAGCGGTTGCTAACTCTTGGAGGCAGCCCACTCCATTTTCATGGAACTTGTCAACTAACTCTTGCATCATCATTGGAGAGAAGTTGCTACCTTCAAGACTCAACAACCGCTAGCTAGTTTGGAGACTTTCCGGCTCTTTATGGAAAAACAAGTCAATGCGACGAGTGCGATGAGTTTCGAGCTTCCTATGCAGAAGCTTTGGTTGAACGGTTTCATAGCTCTCCATCGGCAGACCTCTGAGGTGTGGAAAACGCTATGTCAATTCTCTGTAGTTCAATAGTTGGCTCGTTGGCTGAGTAGGAACATGCAGCTGACGGTCCTGGCGTGACGAAGATCGAACTTACTGGAGCCACTCTTCACTGATATTTCCAAATCTACCTCTTGCGACATGGACTCTAACCCTAACCTAACTCTAACCTCTAACCCTGGAAATATCAGAGAAGAGTGGCTCCAGTAAGCTCGATCTTCGTCACGCCAGGACCGTCAGCTACATGTTCCTACCCGGCCAACGATTGAACTACAGAGAATTGGCACAGCGTTTTCAACACCTCAGAGGTCTGCCGATGGAGAGCTATAAAACCGTTCAACCAAAGCTTCTGATAGGTTTGGACAACCTTCGCCTCGGCGCACCGCTGAAACTTTGCGAAGGTGAACCGAACGATCTAATTGCAGCGAAGTGCCCTCTAGGGTATACTGTTTACAGGTGCAGTCGTAAATTTTCTCATGGCGGAGGCCTCCAGCAAAGAACATCTTATGAACGAGCAGCTACGAGATTACTTCACTATGGAGAATGACGGAATAACAAAAAACAGGGAAACCATGGATTCGGAAGAAGATTAGGGAGCGAAAAGAATACTCAAGGAGACGACACGACGGGTTGGAGACAGGTTCGAGACAGGGCCTCTGTGGCGAACGGACAATCCAGGTTTTCTCGTTGCGGCATGTTATGAGTCTGCAACGGAAGATTGCGAAGGAACCATCGTTAGAAAAACGCGTCCGTAAGCAGATCTACGACTATGAACGAAAAGGCTACGCGCATAGAGCTACGGCTACATACGCCGAGCTCAACAAACGAAATTGAATGTGTTTCTCCCCCTAGGAGTGGTTCAGCTTCTGAGAAAGCAGAAGGTTCGACTCATCTGGGATGCCAAGGTTACAGTACAAGTGCTTTCTTTCAACTCAATGCTACTGAAAGGCCCTGACATCAGAGAGATGTTCCATCAAATACAGATCAGGGAACAAGATCGGCTCTCTCAATGTTTCCTTTGACGCGAACGCCCTTCTGAGGAAGCACAGATCTTCTCTATGGATGTTGCGACGATCGGCTCCACCTGTTCGCCAGTATTTTTCGCCCAATTTGTTAAGAACCTCAACGCCCGAAGAGTTCTCCGAGCAATATCCACGAGCTGCGATCGCCATTACCAAGCTCCATTATGTGAACGGTACGTACATGAAACGGTAGAAGTCGTGAACGAGGTTAAACACGTCCGTTCAAGAAGAGGCTATGAGCTTCGAAACTTCCTATCCAACTCCGCAGAAGTACTGACAGCTATTGACGCAGAATCAGCAGAGACAGTGAAGGAATTGGCTTTGGAGAGGGAAGAGAATACGGAGTCAATGTTGGGGATGTAATTGATGCCCAATTTGGACTATTTCACGTATACGGTGCATCTCCGAGAAGATCTGCGCTTCGTATTCGACGATGAACAATACTGAATGAAATACTGAAGATTGTCATGGGCCTATTCGGCTCTTTAGGCCTGATTTCATTCTTCCTCATCCAAGGAAAAGTCATAATCCAAGGAATGTGGGCGTCTGGTTTAGGCTGGGACGATTCAACCAGCGAACAATTTGTTCAACAATGGCGATAATGGATGGATTGCAACGATCAACTCGGTTTTGGACAAACTAAGAATTCTCCGAGGTTACTTCTCCGCTCCCTTCTGCAGTAGCAAAAGTAGGTTGAAGATCCACGTTTTCGTCGATGCCAGTGCGTCGGCATACTACTGTATCGTGTACTTCCGCTTATTGAGCGAGACTGGCATTGTGGCCCTAGTCGGATTTCTGGCGTACCAAATGGTTTGCGGAAGTACGGGATCTGAAGGTGGGAGATTTCGTTTTGATAGTTGGACGAACAGCACGTTACCAGTAGATCAGTGGACGTGTAGAAAAAAAACAGTACCAGGAAGAGATGGACAAGTTCGTCAAGCACTAGTACGCACAGCATCAGCAGTGTTCAGAAGACCTGCGGTGAAGCTGGCTCTACTGGACATCGTAGGGAGCAGTGAACCTGATGGCTCTCAGCATGGTGGCTCCACAGAGGAAGCAAAACTCCCCAGGTTCATGGGTGGGGGATGTTACGATGAGAATCCCCGCCACAGCTTCATTGTGGCCGATGAGGCAATTACGCGGCCACAAACTGCTGCACACTACCACGCGGGAGACCACAATGACCGACGGATGACCAGATAGAAACAGAATACCGCGACTATTATGTAAGAGAGCAAAAGTGAAAGTCATCCTAAATACAAGGCAATTATACAGCTTTCTGAAATAGTTTTGTTCTTAGAATCAAATCAAATCAAATCAAAATCAAATCAAATCAAAAAAAAAATCAAAAAAAAAAAAGCAAAACCTGGTTTGCTGATAGAGTTTGGGAGCACTCGTACACCGGCCAAAGAAAAGTGATAATTAGTCATTCCTGGGAAAGGTCTGAATTATGCAGAATTTGTAGAGGAATTTAGCAGAAGCTCTCGGAGGAACTTTTGGAAGGATTTACTAGAGAACCTTTTAAAGAAATTCGCGCAGCAACTCACGAAGGAATTTTCAAAAAATTACTAATTTCTTAAAGAAATTTTTAGAGTATCTGGAGTTTCTCTAAACAATTCTTCAGCAAATTATAAATACTCGTAGTTTCTTTAAAAAAACTAAAAGGTGTTTCTGAAGGAACTCCCGATTAATTTCTTAGTGGGAGTTTTGACAAAGTATTTTTATGAATACTCGCAAAGAAACTCTGAAAGTAATTCCGAATGGACCTCTTGGAGGATTATTCGAAAGAATGTCCGGTGAAACTTTTTAAGCCTCGTAGCCGTGCGGTTAGGGTCACCAAGCTTCTAATCGCACCATGCTATGGGGTGAGGGTTCGATTCCCGCTCCGGGCGATGAAACTTTTCGTGAGACTAGTTTCTTCTCCGTATCCACTGGTGCATGCTCCGTGTGTCCCTTGTCTAGTGTTAAGTTTCATTCAGTCTGTGCAGCCTCTGGCTGAAGACGGTGTCCGCGTCTTTTTTAAATTCGTGAACGAACTATCAAGGGAAATTCAACTTTTTGGATATCCAAAGAAACTTCAGGAGGGATTTCAGAGGCGAATGAACTAGAAGGTTTAAAACCTTTTTAATCTTTTGGAGAAATTCTTGGAATCAAATGGAGCTTGCTGAGTAAAATTGATTGACCATTCCAGCCAAGGAAAAGTGATAATTAGTCATTCCTGGAAAGGTCTGAATTATGCAGAGTTCCTAGGGGAAACTGAGAGAACCTCTCGGATGAACTCTCGAAAGATTAGCTAGAGGACCTTTTTGTAGGAATTTTCGAAGTAATTCTTAAAAAAAAAAAACTTTCCAGAAGGAATATTCGGGAGGATTTAAAAAAAAAATTAAGGTATTCCTGAAGGAGCCCATGCAATTTGTGAAAGAGATTCTAAAGGAATTCTCGGGGGTACTCTTGATAGAACTCCAGGAAGAACTCCTGAAAGAATTTCCAAGGGAACTTCAACTTGTTGTTGGATGTCGAGAGGAACTTCAGAAGGGATTTCTGGGAAAAACTTTTTGAGTAATTTTCGGAGAAACTTCTTAAGCAATTTATGGCAAACCTTTGGAAAAATTATCGGAGAAACTCCAGAAGACACTCTAGAAGGAAACATTGATAAAAAATATTTAAAAACGTATTTTTCCTAATAATTTACTCATAAATTTTGGAAGAAACATCTATTGAATGAATTCTTCAATGAATTTCTTTGGTTTTTTTTTGGACACAATGACCATAGAATTTATGCGGAAATTTTCATTAAAATTCCAAAGAAATCTTTTGAGAAAATTCCTAGGGTAACTCCGGTTGGGGTTCATTCAAATATTACGTAACGCAAATTTTTACAATTTTAGACCCCCTCCCTCCCCCACGTAACAGCATTTGTATGGAAGTTTTTGAAATTTTGTATGAAGCGTAACACAGCTCTAGACCCCCTCCCTCCCCCATTAGCGTTACGTAATATTTGAACGAACCCTTGTTGGAAAGCAAATACCGGCGATGCACGACAACAAACAAATACGTCAATGAACTTGAAACGGGACAATTGAATTGAAACAACGCGAAGAATTGTTTTATTTTGTTTAGATCGATTGTCCGAAAATAAAATTTAGAACGAACCGGTGGAAATGCAAAATTCCATTTGATCTATTTAACTGTCAAAGTTTGGAATAGAACGCATCCGCTGAAAACGACCTAAGATGGTTCTACAAACTTCTCCTGCTGCTTAGTGATCCGAATATTCTCCGATCATTTAAACATTCAAAGTACACATATTTTTCTCCGGAACACGTTTATTCTTCGCGAAAACTAGCCAACCAAGTACAGCTGTCTTGATGCCTACTATTGAACTTTCTCTCCACCGACATTCCTTACAATTCGCATCTCTTTTCCTTGATTCACCTTCATCAAACTTCTGTTCCTCCGAGCATGCAAATAAACTTTTTAAGAGGTTCTTCGAACTCATCAAGGGCGAATAGTCTCATGAATAAGCATAAATCAGCTGGATGCTTCTGAGACTCGCGCAGAATGCCAGTTTCTAGGTATCTAAGCTCGGAAACTGCTCAACGAAATCGGAAACTGAAAGATCATAGTAGGAGTTTCATCACCATCATCATCATCATAATCCGCATCCCCGCATCGGGGGTCGTCTTTCGCCCACACTCACGAACACCACGGAGTCAGCTAGAAAGGAGGCCAAGTCACCACCAGAAAAGCATGAACATCGATTTCACGCTTCTTCGAAGTCCGCGGAGACAAAGTTCACTTTCGAGGTCGAAAAGTAGGCTCTGATTACATTAGTCAAAGAACACGTCTTCTTAATCTTCAATCTTCTGTGCACGAAACTTCAATCACAGCAGGCTTGTTATCGGATCTTCTTCCAGCAGTTTCTTCTCAATGATTATTTACAAGTTTACACATTCTTGGTAATCCCTCGCTTACTTTGATGCATTGCATCCGCGGTTTGCTGCTGCTGTTTACTAATCAAATTTCGACCTAATCAGATTAATCCGTGTTGTTCGCACCAATACTCTTGCAAGAAATTGTGCACTAGGGTGTTCCAGAAAAAAAATCAATGTTTAAAATCTAAATGCCAAAAAAGGATATTCAGTGCTAAAAATGTCATTTCGACATATCTAAATTCAACCACCTACAGCTCATTTTAGAAGCTGAACTTGTGAATACGGTGTAGTGACCTGATGTTTTTTAAGCTCGACTTCCCACACAAAACCACAAATAATTGAATTTTCATTTCATTTATATAAGGAAGAATAACCCCATCAAATTTTCTTTAGAACACGTTTATTCTTCCCAAAACAAACCAACAAACTGGCATTTACATTTTGAATCTGATTGAATGACTACTACGATTAAACTTTACCTACGCCGGCGTTCTTTATAATTCTCACCTATGCTGCCTAATGTATTCGCTCTTGTAGTTTCCTGAACAGGAACATATTTATCAAATCTTATATTTATTATATTTAATGAAACTCAACATATATATATATATACATAACTGAAAAAGATGGATAATTAGTGAAATTCCGAAAAAATCCACAGCTCAGGTGAGAGTTGAACTCACGACCCTTATTTGCTAGACAAGTGCTTTTCCAAATATGCTACTGAGCCAATTAATGACACGGCATTTTAGTTGTCATAAGATAATTCAAATCTCATCGAACATGTTTCATCCTTCCCTTAACTTGCACAGCAAATTTATCCATCTCCTATGTTCACATGTATATGAAGAGCGAGCAATTTATTTAGTGTTGAAACTGTTGCATATCCTACAGGCATCTCTTCTCCATCCACTTGATGAGGAAGAACAAATAAAACGTGGAAGGCCATCAAACTTGTCGTTTGCTCTCCTTTATTTACGACAGATTACTACAGAAGAGGTAGAAGCTCGAAAATGACTTAAGGGTAAAGTCTTCGGTATACCAATCCGTGTGGTCAATTAATGATATTTAATGAAACTCAACATATATAGATCGACAAATTAAGTCACGGAAAACCGCTCTTTTTCGAATATTAAGGTAAATGTCACGGACTATATTAGAGAAAATGCCAATGATGATATTCATGGTGAATATCAGTAAGGAAAAACAATTTAATGATCTAATGCATCTTGTCACTAGTCTTTAATTTGAAAATAAAAGAGAAGGTCGATGAAGAGAAATCGATCATGTTACATTCGCCCTTATTTAAACTCAATCTTTAAAAATGAAATGACAGCTCCCGAATTTTCAACCATTGATTTTTTTTGGACACCCTAGCGTGCACCCCTCGGTGAGTTTTGGTTGGGAATCCCACACGACCGCACTTCATTCGCAAAGCATCCAATCCGGTTCTGTGTATGTTCTTCGTCTCGCACGGAAAAGGGAACAACGATGGAAAGACCCAAAAATCTTCAATCACTACTTTTGCACACCCCGACCGGATGATCGGATCCGATCCAATCGAACGAAAAATCGTTCCCACGGAATCACACACAACACTCCGCAGCGATTTTCTTTCCTCCTCGTAGGTACACACACTCGCGCCGTCGTCGCGAGTCACGAATCGCAATTCTACACCCCACGCAGTGGCCAAAATTTTGTCACTCACGCAGTCAATCCGGAGGAATGAAGAAAAAATAATGAAACGCGAATGCTGCAGGCGGAAGGCAAACACACTCGTCGCGAACCGTAGTTTCTTTGATTTGAGACGGAATTCCGCTAAATTACTAAGGTAATTTACACACACGCGAGCGCACGCTCTTGAAAATTAAACTTTAATTTGTAGGGATTTTTCCCTGAAACAAAATGCTCTGGTATTTTTCTGTTTCCGATTTTGTCTTTCACAGACCTTCCACCTGCAACGAAATCGCCATTACGACTGGCTGGAGGAAAAGAACGCGAGCGAAGCAAACGAACAAACGGCACACACAAGAGAGACCGACGTCAGCAGACAGAGCTTCGAGGGAGAGCTGGCGTCGCCCAACGCCAACGGAGTCGCGAGTAAGGTTGCCATTATGCCGGATTAAATTTCCCCTTCTGCAGTTTTCCGGGTTTTCAGCTCTCCGGGAAATCAGCTCACGCATCTCCCGCTTCACTCCCATCCACACGCAGAACTCGATGTACACAGCGCAACGAGTAACTTTCACGCAGCGACCGAAAAGACAAAAGAATTTTCACACAGATTTGTGTAACACCGGATCAACACAAAAAATGTGCTGATCCGGTGTTACACAAATCTGCGTGAAAATTCTTTTGTCTTTTTGCTCGCTGCGTGAAAGTTACTCGTGCGCTGTGTTGTTTCATTTAAGGGTGCAGGGTATGAAAAACGGATCACGCCGAAAAACAAACGCTTTGTCCTAAGCGGTGCATATTGGTAATAACGGCGCTCCGCAACAAACGTATGTCAGGCGATGAGAGCAATAAAACAAACATCACTTGACGTGCGTGTGCTGATATTCCGGCTTTTCTGCTGAAATTTTTGACCCACATCATCAAACTCATAAGCATTTGGACGAATTAAGACTCTTGCAAACCTCAGAGTCGAGTTTCAGTTCTAAAACAATGCGAAAATCACGATGTGAATAGAACGAGACAAATATTCCTACCGTTTTTGTTGTGAACAAACTTAGGAGCGATTTTGTCATTATCTGCTAACGAAAAAACAAAGCGTTGTTGCCGTGCCTTCTTTGTTGCCTATTTTTCGCTTGCGGTGGCGTATTCTGCGTACACTGCTCCCATCGATTCACATTTTTATTATTTTTTGCAATTTCTCATCGTAATAGGCTGTTTTACCTCACGCAAATCTAACAGGAAAAGGCCTACTTTCCCACACCAAATTAACAGTGCTGTAATGGTTCATTACAGCACTGATTTGCGTTGCGTAATAAACCATTACAGCACTATTTTCAGTTTTGGTCAACTTTTTGATGCTTTCTGGACGCAGTTTTGAAAAATTGTGACAACTGCACAGTTTAACCTATTATGATCAGCATTGGCTACACGCTAAAACCGCTCAGCACATAGAATGTGTAAACCCTACTCATAAGTGCATAATTTCCAGACCACACAAAAAATGTGTTACAGTTACACATTCTCAAAAACAGCTCGTACACTCGTCTAGATGCTAAATGTCGATATTTTTTGTTTTTCAAGGTCACTACCCGCATAGAAATTGACCATTCTCTAAACAAGACAAACCGTATCGTGAACGCAGTGTTAATGGTAACCTATTTTGATTATAGTTGATGTATGTTCAGCCGATTACGGTAAAATCATACTAGGACTGCAACTACTGCTGGAACATTAGCCGTTATTGTTCATAAATTGTCTGATAATGTTGCGATTCGACCGCATTCGCATCTACCATATGAGAACATTTTCGAACCGTACCACCTGTGGTTCACTTGCTGGGCTGGATCGCAACTCGAAAAATTGGCAGCCAT
Organism: Aedes albopictus; assembly: GCF_035046485.1. NCBI lineage: Eukaryota > Metazoa > Arthropoda > Insecta > Diptera > Culicidae > Aedes > Aedes albopictus. Next base: position 20,719 of record NW_026917408.1, read on the forward strand.
CTTTCAATGGGCCTTTTCATTTGACGTCTTAAATCAGCTGATTTTTTGGGCATTTGACAGTTCTCGTATGAAAATGACACTTAAGCGTTTGCGCCTTTGTTCGGCAGTTGTAAACAGTGGCAAACACGGACCTGTCAGCTGAAAAGGCCTATTTGCAGAAAATTAGGTGAAGGAATGTTTTCGTTCTTATTTGCTTTTATTTTGCTCGGTTGTTTGCTATTATGCTGTTAATTCGTGCCGCTTAATCGGAAGCTCTAATAACTGCACTGGACGTGGAAATGGAGGTAAGTTGTGTTATACTTTAAAATATGTATTTTTAAACTTTTTTTTTTACATTCGTAGAGCCGAAGCTTTGCATCAACACTTGTTATCATCAAACGCAGCTGCGAATACGGAGCCAACGCGGGCACCAACTGTGCCTCCTGATGTGTCTACAAGGCCGCTGTTCTAGAAATTCGTGGTTGTGTTTCGTCCAAATATGCCGAAATGTTATATATTCGTGGAAGCGAGCGTGGAAGTGGATCCATCCGCTCATTCGTCTGAACTGCTGCAGTACTCGTCGGGAATTCAACCAGAATTGGAAATATCAGTTGTTGTGATTTAATGACACATTAAGAGATTTTTTTATAATACATGAATATAAAATGATTAGCAAGATGATTAGAAATGTTTGCGTTTTGAATTTTATTTTATGTTTAGAAATAAATTAAAAAAAAAACGTCTTATTTGAACCACACCCGCAACTGTTTCCTGTTATTGTACGACTGTAGCCCAACAATAGTTCCAACTTTCCGGTAGTAGATTTCTCAACCTTATTGGGTATGTTTACATTACTGTCGTCGGGCAAAATTTGTTCACAAAAAGTAGTATTTTGATACGGTAAACATTCTTAACGACCCGTTGCTCGTATGGTCAAGTCTTCAAAAACTTCATTCATTATGGTCGAAACTTTACCCAGTAATGGTTGGCTTATGGTTGAGATTACCATAATGATTATGGTTTAGAATCGACTATAAACCATATTCCGTGATGTTTTGGTGTGGTTTGGATTTATGCGGGTAGTAAACCTAGCTAGATTGCTGTACAACATTATTTGCGAATTTAACGATTTTGCGGACACAGGAGCTGATTTTGTGAATGAGCAAGGGTTACACATTTTTGGTGTAGTCTGGAAATTATGCACTTTAGTGCTGAGCGGCGTTAGCGTGTATGGCTATCAGTGTGCAGTTTGATGAAAAAGTTTTGTTGAAAACTATCCTTAATGGCCCGTTTACATATTTGCTAATTCTACGCGACAGTTCATTTTCGAGCAGTATTGGCGTCAATTTAGCGCAATGTAAACACTTTTTAGCAGACAATAAAATTAGCATGACAAAATCAGAAGCTTCTGAATTCGGTGCTAAAACTAGTGGACAATAATGAGGATATTAGATTGTCCGGCACAATTAGCATCATGTAAACGGTCTGCTAGACGAATTGTCAGCTAATTATGCCATCACGCCAATTTTATTGGCAGATAGGGGAGTGTTTACATTGCGATAGTTTGGTACCAACGCAGTCGGACAATTTATTGTCCCAGATTTAGCAGCTAAATTTTTAGCGGCAATGTAAACGATACTAGCGTGGAATAAATTGTCCGACAGAATATTGTCACGTATTATTATCACATATGTAAACGGGCCATAAGGATAATTTATGAAATTGCAAAAAACGTTGTACGCAACTCGGTGCAGAACTCGATTTTTCCAGCACTCGTCGTAATTATCCAACTCAACTCGGCAAGTCTCGTTGGATAAAATGTACGACTCGTGCTGTAAAAATCGTCATTCTGCACCTTGTTGCGTAAACTACTATTAAATTCACTGCCAGCACTGTTCAGCGAAGCACGAACACGAAAAAGTACCGTTAACTGTCAAAATCACGTTCGCGAGAGCTTTGTGCGCGTCGCGACGCCATGAATAGTAAACAAAAGAAGTTTAGTTCGTGAGAGCGTCAGAGAGTGGGCGTTTTTGCGTCATGACGTTAGTTGCAGCAATGCCCAGTGGTGATGAGTTGACACGGATGAAATCCGCGGCGATTACGTGAAATATGTAAACAGGCACTGGCGCGGCGCGGTAACATTTTAACTGCGGTGGAAAATGTCCGGGAAAAGCGTGGAAAAGGACGATGGTCAGCTGAAGCAAGTTCGTGTGGACATCGAATACTGGTAAGTGGCTTCCGCAGTTTGTTTGAATTTCCGACAGGTGCTCCATGTTCGTCACATTCATCCTGTTAAAGTGATTGTGGCCCATCTCGCGCATTTTTGTGCCCAACGATGTCCGGTACAGAGAATACCTGATTTTGGCAACAAGAAATTGTCTAAGATGAACTTTTGATAAAATAATAAGGCAATCCACGAGACAGATGCAATCAGCTGATTTTTTTTTGTTTATCATGGCTTTTGACATTCAATGATCGGGGTGACAATTGAACACAAAGGAATTTGTTAAGCACCGATGACACTTGAATAAACTTTGTTAAGTTGTACCCACACTGTGTTTACACTTTTGGCTGTCACCCCCATCGCTAAAAGTCGTCATGGATTGCCTTATTATTTTATTTTAATTATGATTATGATTATGATATTTGACGGCGGCCGCCCGATAGTCATGGGAGTGGATTGTTGTCACGCAAATAGATCTTTTCGCTGAAAACGCATGTGTATTGAGTTATTGTTGACAGATTTTCTGCAGTGTTAGTGTGGAATTCAGCGGTTTTCTGTATCGCGTAAGCCTTCGCTGGAAGAAAACGTCATGTTGTTCAGCGAAGCAAGGAAAATTTTCAGTGAAAAAAGCAATAACATCTTTCGGCAATGAAATGAGATAAAACGTAAAATATCGCTTCCGTCCACTTTTTGGATTCCATTTGGTCACCATAGTATACATATTGGCTACCGTTTCTGATTCTTGATTTAATTCTATTATGATCCGTCCCTTTCTTATACTAATTTCTCAGCGAAATTTATCAAAATATTTTATGACAAAACAAACAAAAAAAAATGAAAGTATGAAAAATTATCTTGCTTGTTACGACTAATTTCATACACTCAGCGAAAAAAACTCACGAAATTCATCAAAATACCTTATGTTTTTTTGCTATAAGTAAAACTTATGGATGCCATAAGAATGCCTTATGAAAATTGATCGTGCTTGCTATGACAAATTTCATAAGATAGACTTATGAAAAGAACAAAAAAATCCTAAAATGATGCAGACTGGATTCGATCCATGAACGTCGGGATCACTGAGCCCGTGTTTTATCCACACGGCTACCGACGCTTGCGAATACTAGCTTGTTAAACATTAATAAAAGCCAAGCTTTAAGACGATTCTACGTCATAGAGCGACCTTATGAAATTCATCCGAATCATTATGAACAATTTAAAGACCGTTTCATAAGTTGGGCCTTATGGAAATCTTAAGGTCATTTGGCTGAGTGTAGAATTCGCCTCCAAACGTCATCACCCCATCGCATAATCGCTAGCGTAGAACGATCGACGCGCCACCATTTTTCGAATGTTGGAGAGCACAGGTACCCTTTTCGCGGTGTTGCTTCACCGTAAACAACACCGCGAAAAAGGTACCTACACCCACCACTATTCGAAAGATGGTGGCGCCTCGATCGTTGCAGTTTATTGTTTGACAGTCAATAGAGCAATCAAATCAGACAGACTGCATTCGAACCATGACCGTCGGGATCACGTGTTAAATTCATGCGGCTTTCGTCTCTTGGAGATCGTACATACATGAATATATTCTTACCCCTCTCCGACTGACAGTGTGTAACGCGTAACGCCGTTACACAATACCACTAGCTTACTAGGTTGGTAGCACCAGCGGCGTCAATTAGTCTATGGTAGCACTGCAACCCGGTTCATCGTCACTCATTGATCAGCGGACAATCGGAGTGGTAAGTCGTATCTGTTGGGCAATACACATTGCCGTGCCGAGTGATTCACGAGTTGTAAATTACAACAACCACCATTGTCCTGGTCCATTTCCCTTCGTGATATGATCTAAAGTGTTTACAGAGTCGAATACGCGTCATATAGAGCGACCTTATGTACCTATTTATATTATTCTAATTGTTATAAATTATAAAACGTCGTTTCATAAATTAGACCATATAAAAATCTCAAGTATATTTGGATAAGCTTACATTTACAAGGCATTGTTGGAACCAGAAACAGGTTGAAACCCCCATTTATCTCCTTTCAAACTTCCACGGCACAGTATCAATATAT